>NW_028239246.1:0-107472 GCF_036417535.1 Chlamydotis macqueenii
CGAAAGCTCCGAGTGCGGCCAGCTCGCGTGTAGCCGCGAATGTGCGCTGTTCGCCGGTTGCAGGGCGACTGCCTTCTGCGCGGCTGCTTCCAAGTTGACGGTAACTGCCAGCGTGCTAGCTGTGTAGGACAGTGAAGAGGCTGACGCGTGTGTGTCCGTAGAGCTGCTAGAAAGCGTACGTGACGAGCAGGAAGGGCTTTCAGAGCAGCCGGTTCTCGTCTTGGACAGTCGCCACACATCCGCACTTTTAGTGCCTCAGAACCCCGGACAGCTTGCAAAACACGGCTGTAACTGTCCCAGCGCAAGCTGTTCAGGAAAGCACAGAAACGCGATGTTCGCGTGCTTTTAGCGCTGCTCGCAAGAAGCCTCCGGAGCAGGCACTTCTCGTGCAGCAACAACCGTGCCTGCTACGATCTTTCCTAGCCTCTTTTCCTCCGGGCAGCCGGCTTGAGCTGATGTGAAGTGTTGGTGGGCAAATCATCCAGAGAAGCGTCGCAATGCTTCTGGGCTGTTAGCAAGAGCTTTCCTTGCTGACCCTTTTCACGTTGGAGATTAGCTGGACATTTGCCGGTTTAGTGCCTTGTTTCTTCTGCGCAGCTTGCACAAAGCTCATTGCGGCTTTCGCGGTTCGAGTTGTGCATCGCCGGAGCTCTGCGGGAAAGAGCGAGAGAAGAGCCGCGAAAGCTCCGAGTGCGGCCAGCTCGCGTGTAGCCGCGAATGTGCGCTGTTCGCCGGTTGCAGGGCGACTGCCTTCTGCGCGGCTGCTTCCAAGTTGACGGTAACTGCCAGCGTGCTAGCTGTGTAGGACAGTGAAGAGGCTGACGCGTGTGTGTCCGTAGAGCTGCTAGAAAGCGTACGTGACGAGCAGGAAGGGCTTTCAGAGCAGCCGGTTCTCGTCTTGCACAGTCGCCACACATCCGCACTTTTAGTGCCTCAGAACCCCGGACAGCTTGCAAAACACGGCTGTAACTGTCCCAGCGCAAGCTGTTCAGGAAAGCACAGAAACGCGATGTTCGCGTGCTTTTAGCGCTGCTCGCAAGAAGCCTCCGGAGCAGGCACTTCTCGTGCAGCAACAACCGTGCCTGCTACGATCTTTCCTAGCCTCTTTTCCTCCGGGCAGCCGGCTTGAGCTGATGTGAAGTGTTGGTGGGCAAATCATCCAGAGAAGCGTCGCAATGCTTCTGGGCTGTTAGCAAGAGCTTTCCTTGCTGAGCCTTTTCACGTTGGAGATTAGCTGGACATTTGCCGGTTTAGTGCCTTGTTTCTTCTGCGCAGCTTGCACAAAGCTCATTGCGGCTTTCGCGGTTCGAGTTGTGCATCGCCGGAGCTCTGCGGGAAAGAGCGAGAGAAGAGCCGCGAAAGCTCCGAGTGCGGCCAGCTCGCGTGTAGCCGCGAATGTGCGCTGTTCGCCGGTTGCAGGGCGAGTGCCTTCTGCGCGGCTGCTTCCAAGTTGACGGTAACTGCCAGCGTGCTAGCTGTGTAGGACAGTGAAGAGGCTGACGCGTGTGTGTCCGTAGAGCTGCTAGAAAGCGTACGTGACGAGCAGGAAGGGCTTTCAGAGCAGCCGGTTCTCGTCTTGCACAGTCGCCACACATCCGCACTTTTAGTGCCTCAGAACCCCGGACAGCTTGCAAAACACGGCTGTAACTGTCCCAGCGCAAGCTGTTCAGGAAAGCACAGAAACGCGATGTTCGCGTGCTTTTAGCGCTGCTCGCAAGAAGCCTCCGGAGCAGGCACTTCTCGTGCAGCAACAACCGTGCCTGCTACGATCTTTCCTAGCCTCTTTTCCTCCGGGCAGCCGGCTTGAGCTGATGTGAAGTGTTGGTGGGCAAATCATCCAGAGAAGCGTCGCAATGCTTCTGGGCTGTTAGCAAGAGCTTTCCTTGCTGACCCTTTTCACGTTGGAGATTAGCTGGACATTTGCCAGTTTAGTGCCTTGTTTCTTCTGCGCAGCTTGCACAAAGCTCATTGCGGCTTTCGCGGTTCGAGTTGTGCATCGCCGGAGCTCTGCGGGAAAGAGCGAGAGAAGAGCCGCGAAAGCTCCGAGTGCGGCCAGCTCGCGTGTAGCCGCGAATGTGCGCTGTTCGCCGGTTGCAGGGCGACTGCCTTCTGCGCGGCTGCTTCCAAGTTGACGGTAACTGCCAGCGTGCTAGCTGTGTAGGACAGTGAAGAGGCTGACGCGTGTGTGTCCGTAGAGCTGCTAGAAAGCGTACGTGACGAGCAGGAAGGGCTTTCAGAGCAGCCGGTTCTCGTCTTGCACAGTCGCCACACATCCGCACTTTTAGTGCCTCAGAACCCCGGACAGCTTGCAAAACACGGCTGTAACTGTCCCAGCGCAAGCTGTTCAGGAAAGCACAGAAACGCGATGTTCGCGTGCTTTTAGCGCTGCTCGCAAGAAGCCTCCGGAGCAGGCACTTCTCGTGCAGCAACAACCGTGCCTGCTACGATCTTTCCTAGCCTCTTTTCCTCCGGGCAGCCGGCTTGAGCTGATGTGAAGTGTTGGTGGGCAAATCATCCAGAGAAGCGTCGCAATGCTTCTGGGCTGTTAGCAAGAGCTTTCCTTGCTGAGCCTTTTCACGTTGGAGATTAGCTGGACATTTGCC
This sequence comes from Chlamydotis macqueenii, assembly GCF_036417535.1. NCBI lineage: Eukaryota > Metazoa > Chordata > Aves > Otidiformes > Otididae > Chlamydotis > Chlamydotis macqueenii. The sequence continues at coordinate 2,604 of NW_028239246.1, forward strand.
GGTTTAGTGCCTTGTTTCTTCTGCGCAGCTTGCACAAAGCTCATTGCGGCTTTCGCGGTTCGAGTTGTGCATCGCCGGAGCTCTGCGGGAAAGAGCGAGAGAAGAGCCGCGAAAGCTCCGAGTGCGGCCAGCTCGCGTGTAGCCGCGAATGTGCGCTGTTCGCCGGTTGCAGGGCGACTGCCTTCTGCGCGGCTGCTTCCAAGTTGACGGTAACTGCCAGCGTGCTAGCTGTGTAGGACAGTGAAGAGGCTGACGCGTGTGTGTCCGTAGAGCTGCTAGAAAGCGTACGTGACGAGCAGGAAGGGCTTTCAGAGCAGCCGGTTCTCGTCTTGCACAGTCGCCACACATCCGCACTTTTAGTGCCTCAGAACCCCGGACAGCTTGCAAAACACGGCTGTAACTGTCCCAGCGCAAGCTGTTCAGGAAAGCACAGAAACGCGATGTTCGCGTGCTTTTAGCGCTGCTCGCAAGAAGCCTCCGGAGCAGGCACTTCTCGTGCAGCAACAACCGTGCCTGCTACGATCTTTCCTAGCCTCTTTTCCTCCGGGCAGCCGGCTTGAGCTGATGTGAAGTGTTGGTGGGCAAATCATCCAGAGAAGCGTCGCAATGCTTCTGGGCTGTTAGCAAGAGCTTTCCTTGCTGAGCCTTTTCACGTTGGAGATTAGCTGGACATTTGCCGGTTTAGTGCCTTGTTTCTTCTGCGCAGCTTGCACAAAGCTCATTGCGGCTTTCGCGGTTCGAGTTGTGCATCGCCGGAGCTCTGCGGGAAAGAGCGAGAGAAGAGCCGCGAAAGCTCCGAGTGCGGCCAGCTCGCGTGTAGCCGCGAATGTGCGCTGTTCGCCGGTTGCAGGGCGACTGCCTTCTGCGCGGCTGCTTCCAAGTTGACGGTAACTGCCAGCGTGCTAGCTGTGTAGGACAGTGAAGAGGCTGACGCGTGTGTGTCCGTAGAGCTGCTAGAAAGCGTACGTGACGAGCAGGAAGGGCTTTCAGAGCAGCCGGTTCTCGTCTTGCACAGTCGCCACACATCCGCACTTTTAGTGCCTCAGAACCCCGGACAGCTTGCAAAACACGGCTGTAACTGTCCCAGCGCAAGCTGTTCAGGAAAGCACAGAAACGCGATGTTCGCGTGCTTTTAGCGCTGCTCGCAAGAAGCCTCCGGAGCAGGCACTTCTCGTGCAGCAACAACCGTGCCTGCTACGATCTTTCCTAGCCTCTTTTCCTCCGGGCAGCCGGCTTGAGCTGATGTGAAGTGTTGGTGGGCAAATCATCCAGAGAAGCGTCGCAATGCTTCTGGGCTGTTAGCAAGAGCTTTCCTTGCTGACCCTTTTCACGTTGGAGATTAGCTGGACATTTGCCGGTTTAGTGCCTTGTTTCTTCTGCGCAGCTTGCACAAAGCTCATTGCGGCTTTCGCGGTTCGAGTTGTGCATCGCCGGAGCTCTGCGGGAAAGAGCGAGAGAAGAGCCGCGAAAGCTCCGAGTGCGGCCAGCTCGCGTGTAGCCGCGAATGTGCGCTGTTCGCCGGTTGCAGGGCGACTGCCTTCTGCGCGGCTGCTTCCAAGTTGACGGTAACTGCCAGCGTGCTAGCTGTGTAGGACAGTGAAGAGGCTGACGCGTGTGTGTCCGTAGAGCTGCTAGAAAGCGTACGTGACGAGCAGGAAGGGCTTTCAGAGCAGCCGGTTCTCGTCTTGCACAGTCGCCACACATCCGCACTTTTAGTGCCTCAGAACCCCGGACAGCTTGCAAAACACGGCTGTAACTGTCCCAGCGCAAGCTGTTCAGGAAAGCACAGAAACGCGATGTTCGCGTGCTTTTAGCGCTGCTCGCAAGAAGCCTCCGGAGCAGGCACTTCTCGTGCAGCAACAACCGTGCCTGCTACGATCTTTCCTAGCCTCTTTTCCTCCGGGCAGCCGGCTTGAGCTGATGTGAAGTGTTGGTGGGCAAATCATCCAGAGAAGCGTCGCAATGCTTCTGGGCTGTTAGCAAGAGCTTTCCTTGCTGAGCCTTTTCACGTTGGAGATTAGCTGGACATTTGCCGGTTTAGTGCCTTGTTTCTTCTGCGCAGCTTGCACAAAGCTCTTTGCGGCTTTCGCGGTTCGAGTTGTGCATCGCCGGAGCTCTGCGGGAAAGAGCGAGAGAAGAGCCGCGAAAGCTCCGAGTGCGGCCAGCTCGCGTGTAGCCGCGAATGTGCGCTGTTCGCCGGTTGCAGGGCGAGTGCCTTCTGCGCGGCTGCTTCCAAGTTGACGGTAACTGCCAGCGTGCTAGCTGTGTAGGACAGTGAAGAGGCTGACGCGTGTGTGTCCGTAGAGCTGCTAGAAAGCGTACGTGACGAGCAGGAAGGGCTTTCAGAGCAGCCGGTTCTCGTCTTGCACAGTCGCCACACATCCGCACTTTTAGTGCCTCAGAACCCCGGACAGCTTGCAAAACACGGCTGTAACTGTCCCAGCGCAAGCTGTTCAGGAAAGCACAGAAACGCGATGTTCGCGTGCTTTTAGCGCTGCTCGCAAGAAGCCTCCGGAGCAGGCACTTCTCGTGCAGCAACAACCGTGCCTGCTACGATCTTTCCTAGCCTCTTTTCCTCCGGGCAGCCGGCTTGAGCTGATGTGAAGTGTTGGTGGGCAAATCATCCAGAGAAGCGTCGCAATGCTTCTGGGCTGTTAGCAAGAGCTTTCCTTGCTGACCCTTTTCACGTTGGAGATTAGCTGGACATTTGCCAGTTTAGTGCCTTGTTTCTTCTGCGCAGCTTGCACAAAGCTCATTGCGGCTTTCGCGGTTCGAGTTGTGCATCGCCGGAGCTCTGCGGGAAAGAGCGAGAGAAGAGCCGCGAAAGCTCCGAGTGCGGCCAGCTCGCGTGTAGCCGCGAATGTGCGCTGTTCGCCGGTTGCAGGGCGACTGCCTTCTGCGCGGCTGCTTCCAAGTTGACGGTAACTGCCAGCGTGCTAGCTGTGTAGGACAGTGAAGAGGCTGACGCGTGTGTGTCCGTAGAGCTGCTAGAAAGCGTACGTGACGAGCAGGAAGGGCTTTCAGAGCAGCCGGTTCTCGTCTTGCACAGTCGCCACACATCCGCACTTTTAGTGCCTCAGAACCCCGGACAGCTTGCAAAACACGGCTGTAACTGTCCCAGCGCAAGCTGTTCAGGAAAGCACAGAAACGCGATGTTCGCGTGCTTTTAGCGCTGCTCGCAAGAAGCCTCCGGAGCAGGCACTTCTCGTGCAGCAACAACCGTGCCTGCTACGATCTTTCCTAGCCTCTTTTCCTCCGGGCAGCCGGCTTGAGCTGATGTGAAGTGTTGGTGGGCAAATCATCCAGAGAAGCGTCGCAATGCTTCTGGGCTGTTAGCAAGAGCTTTCCTTGCTGAGCCTTTTCACGTTGGAGATTAGCTGGACATTTGCCGGTTTAGTGCCTTGTTTCTTCTGCGCAGCTTGCACAAAGCTCATTGCGGCTTTCGCGGTTCGAGTTGTGCATCGCCGGAGCTCTGCGGGAAAGAGCGAGAGAAGAGCCGCGAAAGCTCCGAGTGCGGCCAGCTCGCGTGTAGCCGCGAATGTGCGCTGTTCGCCGGTTGCAGGGCGAGTGCCTTCTGCGCGGCTGCTTCCAAGTTGACGGTAACTGCCAGCGTGCTAGCTGTGTAGGACAGTGAAGAGGCTGACGCGTGTGTGTCCGTAGAGCTGCTAGAAAGCGTACGTGACGAGCAGGAAGGGCTTTCAGAGCAGCCGGTTCTCGTCTTGCACAGTCGCCACACATCCGCACTTTTAGTGCCTCAGAACCCCGGACAGCTTGCAAAACACGGCTGTAACTGTCCCAGCGCAAGCTGTTCAGGAAAGCACAGAAACGCGATGTTCGCGTGCTTTTAGCGCTGCTCGCAAGAAGCCTCCGGAGCAGGCACTTCTCGTGCAGCAACAACCGTGCCTGCTACGATCTTTCCTAGCCTCTTTTCCTCCGGGCAGCCGGCTTGAGCTGATGTGAAGTGTTGGTGGGCAAATCATCCAGAGAAGCGTCGCAATGCTTCTGGGCTGTTAGCAAGAGCTTTCCTTGCTGAGCCTTTTCACGTTGGAGATTAGCTGGACATTTGCCGGTTTAGTGCCTTGTTTCTTCTGCGCAGCTTGCACAAAGCTCATTGCGGCTTTCGCGGTTCGAGTTGTGCATCGCCGGAGCTCTGCGGGAAAGAGCGAGAGAAGAGCCGCGAAAGCTCCGAGTGCGGCCAGCTCGCGTGTAGCCGCGAATGTGCGCTGTTCGCCGGTTGCAGGGCGAGTGCCTTCTGCGCGGCTGCTTCCAAGTTGACGGTAACTGCCAGCGTGCTAGCTGTGTAGGACAGTGAAGAGGCTGACGCGTGTGTGTCCGTAGAGCTGCTAGAAAGCGTACGTGACGAGCAGGAAGGGCTTTCAGAGCAGCCGGTTCTCGTCTTGCACAGTCGCCACACATCCGCACTTTTAGTGCCTCAGAACCCCGGACAGCTTGCAAAACACGGCTGTAACTGTCCCAGCGCAAGCTGTTCAGGAAAGCACAGAAACGCGATGTTCGCGTGCTTTTAGCGCTGCTCGCAAGAAGCCTCCGGAGCAGGCACTTCTCGTGCAGCAACAACCGTGCCTGCTACGATCTTTCCTAGCCTCTTTTCCTCCGGGCAGCCGGCTTGAGCTGATGTGAAGTGTTGGTGGGCAAATCATCCAGAGAAGCGTCGCAATGCTTCTGGGCTGTTAGCAAGAGCTTTCCTTGCTGACCCTTTTCACGTTGGAGATTAGCTGGACATTTGCCGGTTTAGTGCCTTGTTTCTTCTGCGCAGCTTGCACAAAGCTCATTGCGGCTTTCGCGGTTCGAGTTGTGCATCGCCGGAGCTCTGCGGGAAAGAGCGAGAGAAGAGCCGCGAAAGCTCCGAGTGCGGCCAGCTCGCGTGTAGCCGCGAATGTGCGCTGTTCGCCGGTTGCAGGGCGACTGCCTTCTGCGCGGCTGCTTCCAAGTTGACGGTAACTGCCAGCGTGCTAGCTGTGTAGGACAGTGAAGAGGCTGACGCGTGTGTGTCCGTAGAGCTGCTAGAAAGCGTACGTGACGAGCAGGAAGGGCTTTCAGAGCAGCCGGTTCTCGTCTTGCACAGTCGCCACACATCCGCACTTTTAGTGCCTCAGAACCCCGGACAGCTTGCAAAACACGGCTGTAACTGTCCCAGCGCAAGCTGTTCAGGAAAGCACAGAAACGCGATGTTCGCGTGCTTTTAGCGCTGCTCGCAAGAAGCCTCCGGAGCAGGCACTTCTCGTGCAGCAACAACCGTGCCTGCTACGATCTTTCCTAGCCTCTTTTCCTCCGGGCAGCCGGCTTGAGCTGATGTGAAGTGTTGGTGGGCAAATCATCCAGAGAAGCGTCGCAATGCTTCTGGGCTGTTAGCAAGAGCTTTCCTTGCTGAGCCTTTTCACGTTGGAGATTAGCTGGACATTTGCCGGTTTAGTGCCTTGTTTCTTCTGCGCAGCTTGCACAAAGCTCTTTGCGGCTTTCGCGGTTCGAGTTGTGCATCGCCGGAGCTCTGCGGGAAAGAGCGAGAGAAGAGCCGCGAAAGCTCCGAGTGCGGCCAGCTCGCGTGTAGCCGCGAATGTGCGCTGTTCGCCGGTTGCAGGGCGAGTGCCTTCTGCGCGGCTGCTTCCAAGTTGACGGTAACTGCCAGCGTGCTAGCTGTGTAGGACAGTGAAGAGGCTGACGCGTGTGTGTCCGTAGAGCTGCTAGAAAGCGTACGTGACGAGCAGGAAGGGCTTTCAGAGCAGCCGGTTCTCGTCTTGCACAGTCGCCACACATCCGCACTTTTAGTGCCTCAGAACCCCGGACAGCTTGCAAAACACGGCTGTAACTGTCCCAGCGCAAGCTGTTCAGGAAAGCACAGAAACGCGATGTTCGCGTGCTTTTAGCGCTGCTCGCAAGAAGCCTCCGGAGCAGGCACTTCTCGTGCAGCAACAACCGTGCCTGCTACGATCTTTCCTAGCCTCTTTTCCTCCGGGCAGCCGGCTTGAGCTGATGTGAAGTGTTGGTGGGCAAATCATCCAGAGAAGCGTCGCAATGCTTCTGGGCTGTTAGCAAGAGCTTTCCTTGCTGACCCTTTTCACGTTGGAGATTAGCTGGACATTTGCCAGTTTAGTGCCTTGTTTCTTCTGCGCAGCTTGCACAAAGCTCATTGCGGCTTTCGCGGTTCGAGTTGTGCATCGCCGGAGCTCTGCGGGAAAGAGCGAGAGAAGAGCCGCGAAAGCTCCGAGTGCGGCCAGCTCGCGTGTAGCCGCGAATGTGCGCTGTTCGCCGGTTGCAGGGCGACTGCCTTCTGCGCGGCTGCTTCCAAGTTGACGGTAACTGCCAGCGTGCTAGCTGTGTAGGACAGTGAAGAGGCTGACGCGTGTGTGTCCGTAGAGCTGCTAGAAAGCGTACGTGACGAGCAGGAAGGGCTTTCAGAGCAGCCGGTTCTCGTCTTGCACAGTCGCCACACATCCGCACTTTTAGTGCCTCAGAACCCCGGACAGCTTGCAAAACACGGCTGTAACTGTCCCAGCGCAAGCTGTTCAGGAAAGCACAGAAACGCGATGTTCGCGTGCTTTTAGCGCTGCTCGCAAGAAGCCTCCGGAGCAGGCACTTCTCGTGCAGCAACAACCGTGCCTGCTACGATCTTTCCTAGCCTCTTTTCCTCCGGGCAGCCGGCTTGAGCTGATGTGAAGTGTTGGTGGGCAAATCATCCAGAGAAGCGTCGCAATGCTTCTGGGCTGTTAGCAAGAGCTTTCCTTGCTGAGCCTTTTCACGTTGGAGATTAGCTGGACATTTGCCGGTTTAGTGCCTTGTTTCTTCTGCGCAGCTTGCACAAAGCTCATTGCGGCTTTCGCGGTTCGAGTTGTGCATCGCCGGAGCTCTGCGGGAAAGAGCGAGAGAAGAGCCGCGAAAGCTCCGAGTGCGGCCAGCTCGCGTGTAGCCGCGAATGTGCGCTGTTCGCCGGTTGCAGGGCGAGTGCCTTCTGCGCGGCTGCTTCCAAGTTGACGGTAACTGCCAGCGTGCTAGCTGTGTAGGACAGTGAAGAGGCTGACGCGTGTGTGTCCGTAGAGCTGCTAGAAAGCGTACGTGACGAGCAGGAAGGGCTTTCAGAGCAGCCGGTTCTCGTCTTGCACAGTCGCCACACATCCGCACTTTTAGTGCCTCAGAACCCCGGACAGCTTGCAAAACACGGCTGTAACTGTCCCAGCGCAAGCTGTTCAGGAAAGCACAGAAACGCGATGTTCGCGTGCTTTTAGCGCTGCTCGCAAGAAGCCTCCGGAGCAGGCACTTCTCGTGCAGCAACAACCGTGCCTGCTACGATCTTTCCTAGCCTCTTTTCCTCCGGGCAGCCGGCTTGAGCTGATGTGAAGTGTTGGTGGGCAAATCATCCAGAGAAGCGTCGCAATGCTTCTGGGCTGTTAGCAAGAGCTTTCCTTGCTGAGCCTTTTCACGTTGGAGATTAGCTGGACATTTGCCGGTTTAGTGCCTTGTTTCTTCTGCGCAGCTTGCACAAAGCTCATTGCGGCTTTCGCGGTTCGAGTTGTGCATCGCCGGAGCTCTGCGGGAAAGAGCGAGAGAAGAGCCGCGAAAGCTCCGAGTGCGGCCAGCTCGCGTGTAGCCGCGAATGTGCGCTGTTCGCCGGTTGCAGGGCGAGTGCCTTCTGCGCGGCTGCTTCCAAGTTGACGGTAACTGCCAGCGTGCTAGCTGTGTAGGACAGTGAAGAGGCTGACGCGTGTGTGTCCGTAGAGCTGCTAGAAAGCGTACGTGACGAGCAGGAAGGGCTTTCAGAGCAGCCGGTTCTCGTCTTGCACAGTCGCCACACATCCGCACTTTTAGTGCCTCAGAACCCCGGACAGCTTGCAAAACACGGCTGTAACTGTCCCAGCGCAAGCTGTTCAGGAAAGCACAGAAACGCGATGTTCGCGTGCTTTTAGCGCTGCTCGCAAGAAGCCTCCGGAGCAGGCACTTCTCGTGCAGCAACAACCGTGCCTGCTACGATCTTTCCTAGCCTCTTTTCCTCCGGGCAGCCGGCTTGAGCTGATGTGAAGTGTTGGTGGGCAAATCATCCAGAGAAGCGTCGCAATGCTTCTGGGCTGTTAGCAAGAGCTTTCCTTGCTGACCCTTTTCACGTTGGAGATTAGCTGGACATTTGCCGGTTTAGTGCCTTGTTTCTTCTGCGCATCTTGCACAAAGCTCATTGCGGCTTTCGCGGTTCGAGTTGTGCATCGCCGGAGCTCTGCGGGAAAGAGCGAGAGAAGAGCCGCGAAAGCTCCGAGTGCGGCCAGCTCGCGTGTAGCCGCGAATGTGCGCTGTTCGCCGGTTGCAGGGCGACTGCCTTCTGCGCGGCTGCTTCCAAGTTGACGGTAACTGCCAGCGTGCTAGCTGTGTAGGACAGTGAAGAGGCTGACGCGTGTGTGTCCGTAGAGCTGCTAGAAAGCGTACGTGACGAGCAGGAAGGGCTTTCAGAGCAGCCGGTTCTCGTCTTGCACAGTCGCCACACATCCGCACTTTTAGTGCCTCAGAACCCCGGACAGCTTGCAAAACACGGCTGTAACTGTCCCAGCGCAAGCTGTTCAGGAAAGCACAGAAACGCGATGTTCGCGTGCTTTTAGCGCTGCTCGCAAGAAGCCTCCGGAGCAGGCACTTCTCGTGCAGCAACAACCGTGCCTGCTACGATCTTTCCTAGCCTCTTTTCCTCCGGGCAGCCGGCTTGAGCTGATGTGAAGTGTTGGTGGGCAAATCATCCAGAGAAGCGTCGCAATGCTTCTGGGCTGTTAGCAAGAGCTTTCCTTGCTGAGCCTTTTCACGTTGGAGATTAGCTGGACATTTGCCGGTTTAGTGCCTTGTTTCTTCTGCGCAGCTTGCACAAAGCTCTTTGCGGCTTTCGCGGTTCGAGTTGTGCATCGCCGGAGCTCTGCGGGAAAGAGCGAGAGAAGAGCCGCGAAAGCTCCGAGTGCGGCCAGCTCGCGTGTAGCCGCGAATGTGCGCTGTTCGCCGGTTGCAGGGCGAGTGCCTTCTGCGCGGCTGCTTCCAAGTTGACGGTAACTGCCAGCGTGCTAGCTGTGTAGGACAGTGAAGAGGCTGACGCGTGTGTGTCCGTAGAGCTGCTAGAAAGCGTACGTGACGAGCAGGAAGGGCTTTCAGAGCAGCCGGTTCTCGTCTTGCACAGTCGCCACACATCCGCACTTTTAGTGCCTCAGAACCCCGGACAGCTTGCAAAACACGGCTGTAACTGTCCCAGCGCAAGCTGTTCAGGAAAGCACAGAAACGCGATGTTCGCGTGCTTTTAGCGCTGCTCGCAAGAAGCCTCCGGAGCAGGCACTTCTCGTGCAGCAACAACCGTGCCTGCTACGATCTTTCCTAGCCTCTTTTCCTCCGGGCAGCCGGCTTGAGCTGATGTGAAGTGTTGGTGGGCAAATCATCCAGAGAAGCGTCGCAATGCTTCTGGGCTGTTAGCAAGAGCTTTCCTTGCTGAGCCTTTTCACGTTGGAGATTAGCTGGACATTTGCCGGTTTAGTGCCTTGTTTCTTCTGCGCAGCTTGCACAAAGCTCATTGCGGCTTTCGCGGTTCGAGTTGTGCATCGCCGGAGCTCTGCGGGAAAGAGCGAGAGAAGAGCCGCGAAAGCTCCGAGTGCGGCCAGCTCGCGTGTAGCCGCGAATGTGCGCTGTTCGCCGGTTGCAGGGCGACTGCCTTCTGCGCGGCTGCTTCCAAGTTGACGGTAACTGCCAGCGTGCTAGCTGTGTAGGACAGTGAAGAGGCTGACGCGTGTGTGTCCGTAGAGCTGCTAGAAAGCGTACGTGACGAGCAGGAAGGGCTTTCAGAGCAGCCGGTTCTCGTCTTGCACAGTCGCCACACATCCGCACTTTTAGTGCCTCAGAACCCCGGACAGCTTGCAAAACACGGCTGTAACTGTCCCAGCGCAAGCTGTTCAGGAAAGCACAGAAACGCGATGTTCGCGTGCTTTTAGCGCTGCTCGCAAGAAGCCTCCGGAGCAGGCACTTCTCGTGCAGCAACAACCGTGCCTGCTACGATCTTTCCTAGCCTCTTTTCCTCCGGGCAGCCGGCTTGAGCTGATGTGAAGTGTTGGTGGGCAAATCATCCAGAGAAGCGTCGCAATGCTTCTGGGCTGTTAGCAAGAGCTTTCCTTGCTGAGCCTTTTCACGTTGGAGATTAGCTGGACATTTGCCGGTTTAGTGCCTTGTTTCTTCTGCGCAGCTTGCACAAAGCTCTTTGCGGCTTTCGCGGTTCGAGTTGTGCATCGCCGGAGCTCTGCGGGAAAGAGCGAGAGAAGAGCCGCGAAAGCTCCGAGTGCGGCCAGCTCGCGTGTAGCCGCGAATGTGCGCTGTTCGCCGGTTGCAGGGCGAGTGCCTTCTGCGCGGCTGCTTCCAAGTTGACGGTAACTGCCAGCGTGCTAGCTGTGTAGGACAGTGAAGAGGCTGACGCGTGTGTGTCCGTAGAGCTGCTAGAAAGCGTACGTGACGAGCAGGAAGGGCTTTCAGAGCAGCCGGTTCTCGTCTTGCACAGTCGCCACACATCCGCACTTTTAGTGCCTCAGAACCCCGGACAGCTTGCAAAACACGGCTGTAACTGTCCCAGCGCAAGCTGTTCAGGAAAGCACAGAAACGCGATGTTCGCGTGCTTTTAGCGCTGCTCGCAAGAAGCCTCCGGAGCAGGCACTTCTCGTGCAGCAACAACCGTGCCTGCTACGATCTTTCCTAGCCTCTTTTCCTCCGGGCAGCCGGCTTGAGCTGATGTGAAGTGTTGGTGGGCAAATCATCCAGAGAAGCGTCGCAATGCTTCTGGGCTGTTAGCAAGAGCTTTCCTTGCTGACCCTTTTCACGTTGGAGATTAGCTGGACATTTGCCGGTTTAGTGCCTTGTTTCTTCTGCGCAGCTTGCACAAAGCTCATTGCGGCTTTCGCGGTTCGAGTTGTGCATCGCCGGAGCTCTGCGGGAAAGAGCGAGAGAAGAGCCGCGAAAGCTCCGAGTGCGGCCAGCTCGCGTGTAGCCGCGAATGTGCGCTGTTCGCCGGTTGCAGGGCGACTGCCTTCTGCGCGGCTGCTTCCAAGTTGACGGTAACTGCCAGCGTGCTAGCTGTGTAGGACAGTGAAGAGGCTGACGCGTGTGTGTCCGTAGAGCTGCTAGAAAGCGTACGTGACGAGCAGGAAGGGCTTTCAGAGCAGCCGGTTCTCGTCTTGGACAGTCGCCACACATCCGCACTTTTAGTGCCTCAGAACCCCGGACAGCTTGCAAAACACGGCTGTAACTGTCCCAGCGCAAGCTGTTCAGGAAAGCACAGAAACGCGATGTTCGCGTGCTTTTAGCGCTGCTCGCAAGAAGCCTCCGGAGCAGGCACTTCTCGTGCCCCACAGTTTTGAGGAATCAGCTAGCAAAGGACTTGGAATCATGGGAACCACCTTCAGAAGAAGGGAAGGTGTTACAGTATGTAGACGACCTTCTTATTGCAACCAGAACCAAAGAATCCTGTGTCATTTGGACCGTGAGTCTGTTAAATTTCCTGGGACTACAGGGATATCGGGTTTCTAAGAAAAAGGCACAGGCGTTGTTACAACCCCAGGTCACGTACCTGGGGTACGAGATCAGTGCCGGACAACGGATCCTAGGACAAGCCCGGAAAGAGGCCATATGCCAAAGCCCCCGACCACAAACTATAAAGGAACTACGGACATTCTTAGGAATGACAGGGTGGTGCCAACTTTGGATATGTGATTATGGTCTGCCTGTTTAAGCCACTCTATTCCCTGATAGCAGCTAACCAAAAGGATCTCCAGTGGGATGCTGAGTCAGATCGAGCCTTCCATCAGCTGAAGAAAGCCCTGATGTCGGCATCGGCATTGGGACTTCCTGATGTGAGTAAGCCATTTTTTCTATTTTCCCACGAAAAACAAGGAATGGCACTAGGAATATTGGCACAAGATTTGGGACCATACAGACGGGCGGTAGCATACTTCTCCAAACAGCTGGATGCCGCTGCGAAAGGGTGGCTGTTCTGGTTTTGTTAGTGGGGGGGTGCTAAGGTGGTAGCTTCTGTAGGAAACTGCTAGAAGTCGCTCCCCTTTGTTCAGTGGACTTGGCCGGGCCTAGGGCGGACCCACTGCTGGCCAAGGCCGAGCCAATTGGTAGCAGAATGTTCTGTGATAATGCCTCTGCTATAACATATTTAAGAAGGGGGAAACAGAAAAAAAAAAAGGGAGAGATGTGAAGCAGCTGAGCGGGGGGCAGAGAGGGGGAAGCGCGAGCCTTGTGGGCCTTGCAGGCCTCACCCTCTGGCCTCCCGCCGGGCAGCCGACTGGGCCCAACTCGGCCCGGCCTGGCTGCAAGAAGTGGAGAGGAGCAGTTGAAGTGAATAAGATGTAAAAAGGATCCTGAGAGGCGTCTGCCAGCCTGTTGCGAGGAACGGCTGCAGACGCCAAGGTCAGTGAAGAAGGAGGGGGAGGAGTAATATGGCTTCTGGCCAAGATTCCTCTGCAACTCGTGGTGACGACCATGGTGGAGCAGGTTGTCCCCCTGCAGCCCATGGAGGTCCACGGAGGGGCAGAGGTCCACCTGCAGCCTGTGGAGGACCCCACGCCGGAACAGGTAGAGGCCTGAAGGAGACTGTGCCCCGTGGAGGGCCCGCTGGGACAGCTGTTCTAGAGGGACTGCACCCTGTGGAAGAGATGACCCATGCCGGGGCAGTTTCACGGAGGACTGTGGCCCGTGGGAGGGACCCCACGCTGGAGCAGAGGAGGAATGCAAGTAGTTCTTCCCCCAACGATGACACAGAGGCATAAAACAACGCGTGATGATCTGACTGCGACCCCCATTCCCCCCCCCCCGCCCCCGACCCCCCCTCCATGCTGCTCGGGAGGGGAAGGTAGTAGAGATAATGTTAAGCCCGGGAAGAGGGAGGAGTGGGGGGAGGTTATCTTGTTCCCTGTCTCATTCTCCTGCTAGTTTTAGAAATAAATGAGTGTTTTTCCCCAAGTCGAGTCTGTTTTGCCTGTAACGGTAACTTTACAAATTTCTTCCCGTCCTTATCTCAAACCTCGAGCCGTTTTTCTTATATCATCTCCCCCTATTCTCTCGGAGGGTGGGGGGAGCGAGAGAGAGACTGTGTAGTCTGGTCCTGATCAGGGCTGAACTGCGACAGTGGCCCAGCTGTCTGAGAGCAGTAGCAGCTGTCATTCTAAACATTCAAGAAGCCTGAAAGTTCACTCTAGGCCAGAAAATGACTGTCCTAGTTTCCCAGACTGTATCTGCGGTCCTTGAAGCAAAAGGAGGGCATTGGCTTTCCCCACAAAGGTTCCTGAAATATCAAGCTATAATGGTTGAACAGGATGATGTTGAAATCGTGACCACAAACATCATCAATCCGGCCTCATTCCTTGATGGGAACATCGGGGAGCCGGTGAGTCATGACTGCTTGGAAACAATTGAAACCATGTATTCTAGTCGAACGGATCTTAAAGATGTCCCTGTCGATGGAGCCGAACATTGGTTCACCGATGGAAGCAGCTATATGTTAAATGGAAGGCGACATTCCGGATATGCTGTTACCACTTTTGAAAAGGTGATAGAGTCCAGGCCACTATCAGCCGACGTCTCAGCCCAAAAGGCCGAGATCATAGCCCTTACCTGAGCCCTGGAGAGAGCCCAGGGAAGGACTGTAAACATTTGGACTGACCCTAAATATGCCTTTGGGGTGGTACATGCCCATGGAGCAATATGGAAGGAAAGAGGACTGTTAAATTCTCATGGAAAAACCATCAAACACGCAGAAGGGATTTTGAAAATCCTGAATGCAGTCCAGCTTCCCAAAAAGGTGGCAATTATGCATATTAAAGCACACCAGAAAGTGAGCACAGAATTGGAAAGAGGAAATGAGCTGGCAGATAGGGAAGCAAAACAAGCAGCTAGAGAAACAATCAAGGTAGAGGGTGCGCTAATACCTGATGGACAGGTATTTCTAGAAGGTAAACCAGAATACACAAAGGAAGTCGGCAAACTTATTAATGATCTAAAGGGGTCATATAATGAGGAAGGGTGGGCCAATTACTACCCCTCACACGGGAGGGTAGTAATTCCCTCCTACATGATATGGTCAGTAGTCCGAGAAGAACATAGAAAAAGACACTGGGGGGAGGGGGGGGCAGAAGCCCTATATAAAGATCTCATCAGGAACATAATAGCGTGAAACTTAGACACTACCGTTAGACAAGTAACTCAACAATGTGATCTTTGTCTCCAGACTAATCCTAAAGTTGTAAAAGGGCCGAAACTTGAAAAAATCGGAAAGGGGAATGGTCCGGGACAACGTTGGCAGATTGATTTCTCAGAACTCCCTAGAAAAGGGGGGTATCGATACTTATTAGTACTTACGGATACCTTTTCAGGCTGGCCAGAAGCTTTCCCGTGCGGAACTGCTAAAGCCTGGGAAGTAACCAAAATACTGCTCCAGGAAATAGTACCTAGGTTTGGAGTCGCAGCAGTAATGTCATCGGATAGAGGACCACATTTTGTGTCCAGAATAGTACAAGCAATTAGCCACCATCTAGGGATAGAGTGGCAATTACATACCTCTTACCGACCACAATCAAGTGGCCAGGTGGAGAAAATGAATCACCTAATCAAACAACAGATTGTCAAGTTGGGTCAGGAAACTAATCTAACTTTACCATTAGCTCTTATACGAATACGAACCAGACCAAGAGCAAGAGAAGGGCTTAGTCCATTCGAAATTCTATATGGACGACCCTATGGGGTACAAAAGGGAACGTCTTCACAAATTGGTGAAGAAATAATGACCTCCTATATGGTGGCACTAAACAAACAATTAAAAAGAATTGAAAAACATGCAATGGGAACACGTCGTAGGGGTCTGGATGGGCCTGTTCACGATATACAACCAGGGGACTATGTATATGTTAAGTCTCTTACAGAAAAAACTCTGGAACCACAGTGGGCCGGACCTTTTCAAGTCCTCCTCTCCACCTACACGGCAATTAAGGTAAAGGGACAGAACTCCTGGATACACCATACTCGGATCAAGAGAGCCTCTGCAACCTTGTGGAAAGTAACTCCAGACAACAACGAAGACTTGAGACTTAAACTCGTTCGAACGGATAAGGGCGGGAACAGTGCAGTAGTGAACCGGAGGGACACCACAGCAAACGATACCGGACAAAGAAACCGGGACCGGCCAGTAACTAATCTCGCCCAAATCTGTCATCGGTGCAGTTTATATCTTATTTGTCATTTTATTATAGGAAATATAAAACCCATTTTAGCAGGTCACCAAAGGCAGTACATTATCTACAGAAGTAGCTGTACTAATCCACTAGACCAACTAAATCCTAAAATGACCAATTGTTTAATTGGAATTGTGATTGGGCTTACAATATTTTCCTGCATCTTACCACTAACTTGTAATCAAAAGGACACCAAATGGCCGTGGTCTCACGCCTCCCTTGGGTTTACAGGAAGCATGGGACCACCTTTTAAACGGTCGGGCTTAAACTTGGCCACTGTGGTTATGCACAAAATGGAAATGTACTCAGGGCATGAGTGGGGCTGGGACAGAGGCAACAGGGATCCTTAATACTATGGTGCGCCCCGTTGTGATCTTATTGATTAGCTTAGGGGTTTTATTAATATTAACTATTGTGCTGTACCTATGGGTTTGGAGAATGTTTAAGAAAGTAACACTGTCGTAGTTCAGCCCCGATCAGGACCAGACTACGCAGTCTCTCTCTCACTCCTCCCACCCTCCGAGAGAACAGGGGGAGATAATGTAAGGAAAAACGGCTCGAGGTTTGAGATAAGGACAGGGAGAAATCCTTAAATTTACCGTCACGGGCAAAACAGACTCGACTTGGGGAAAACTATTCATTTATTACTACAAACAGCAAGATAATGAGACAGAGAACAAGATAACCTCCCTCCACCCCTCCCTCTTCCCAAGCTTAACATCGAGCGATATAAAACCGGGAAGGGGGCAGGGCCACCCGGTTTTTCACTGAGGGGGCGGGGCCATCGCGGCTGCACCCCCCGCCTAGGCCCCGCCCCCCTCCCCCGGCCAGGCGGCGTTCACTGGAAGGGGCTGCACGACAAGGACGACGCCGGCGCCTACGCCATGGCCAGCGTCTCCGGCAGCGACGAGGGCTGAGCCCCCGCGGACGGCCCCGTGCCGGGAGGAAGCCCCGCCCACCCCCTTCCTCCGAGGAAGAGGAGGGGACGGCGCTGCTTTGCCAGCGCGGCATGGGCCACGAGTAAAAACTCCCCTGGGCCCCTTCCCGCCTCTCATCTCTGCCCAGCGTTCTGTCCCAAGATGGCCGCCGTGGGCGGGGCCATCGCGGGTCTTGAGAGCTCAACCAGGTTGGCCAACCCAACGTGGCCCCGCCCATAAGCTGGGGGGGTGGGGGGCGGAGCTCACTCGGGTCTCACCTTGCCGCCATTGGACACCGGAGGTCTTCCCTCGCCGCCATTGGGTGTCTCGGGTCGTCCCTCGCCGCGATTGGGTGTCTCGGGTCCTCCCTCGCCGTGGGTGGGGCGACCCCCAAAATGGCCTCCTTGCCCCACAAAATGCGCTCTCGCCCCCGAAAGTGGTCTCCTGCCCCATAACTGGGCCTTCTACCCCCCAAAATGGCGTCCTGCCCCCCAAAATGCTCTCTTGCCCCCGAAAGTGGCCCCCTGCCCCACAACTGGGCCTTCTACCCCCCCAAAATGGCATCCTGCCCCCATAAAATGGCGTCCTGCTGTTATAGTTTATCTGCCCTCTTTGTCCAATTAACTGACAGAGATTGGCCAATTAAAAATTTGGTTTATTAAAGCAAGCGACCAGTAAGCAAAACAGCGCTGGGCGGCCGGGGAGTCTCCTGCTCCGCCAACGGCGCGCGCCGAGATAGCAAACCGCCCCATTCTTATACAGTAAAAACAATAAATATTCCGTTGATGCTTATACATATTCATTACCTAAACCCACCTACTCTCGCTTCGTATGCTAATTAGCTTATCAGTCCTTCGCGCTTGCGCAAATTCTCCCAGGAATTGTGGGCGAGGGTCTTCGGGGGTCTTTTGGGAGGAAGGCCGTAGGTCTTCTTCACGGTGTACTTTTCACCTTTGCCTGGAATGTGCTGTTCCCACAAGTTGGCAGTGTCCTTATCAGTCTGAGCCGATTCGTGTCCTTCTTGAACAAGGAGATTTATGTGATGGGTGCCATCCTGTTCTCGAATCCTTGCTCCTTTTAATCACTCCCTCCCTCCCTCGAGATAATGTGAGACTGTTTCTTGCTCCAAACCAGACTTCCCCCTCCCACTAATTGCTTCTTCAAACTATATGGTTAGAAAGTTACTGGTTTTATACCCTTCATCTTTATGAGCCCCCCCCCGCTCCCTCCTTTCGCAGTCCTGCATGCCGTTTTTACATAGCCAGGTGCCTGTGGCTGACCTTGTGTATTTAATGTAACTTTCTTGTGGCCGACTTTGTGTATTTCATATAACTCTCCATTGTTCTGACAAGGTTTGATGAACAAACAGCTCACAGTTTATTACAATCCCCCCTTTTTCTTTTCACTATTTTGTTCATCAAATCGCTTAAGCACCTGCTGGCTCAAAATGAGGGTCTCCTCCACCTCCGGTATTCCTCCCAGAGGTTCATGCTTGGCTCTCATAAGCATCAAATGAGCTGCTTCCAATCTGTTTTTTACAATTGTAACTACTCTATTGAATATACAGGGTCCAAAAGTTAATACCAGTATTAATATAATCAAGGGTCCTGCAATGGTAGATAGTAATGCGGTAAGCCAAGGAGAGTGGTTAAACCAGGACTCATACCAGCTTTGTTGCGTTTCTTGTTCTCGTTTTCGTTTTTCTAGGCCTTCCCGAAGTTTTGTCATAGTATCCCTTACAATCCCTGTGTGATCAGCATATACACAACATTGTTCTCCCAAGGCAGCACATAGCCCACCTTGTTGTAGAAACATTAAATCTAACCCCCTTCGGTTTTGTAGCACCACCTCTGATAATGATCTAACAGATTTTTCCAAGGCAGTTATTGATTGTTCAATTCTTACCAAGTCTTCGTCTACTGCTATTCTAAGTGATTGAAATTTCTGATTTTGTTGGACCAATGACGTTATTCCTGTGCCCGCGCCTGTTGCTCCTACAGCTATCAAAGTGGCTATTGTCAAAGCCGTAAAGGTAAATGGTTCTCGTTTCTGTAAGTGGTGACTCTGGGTATTCTGGTTATTATGCACAAATTCCTCAGGGTGGTATATGATCCGGGGGATTATCATCACTTGGATGCAATATTCCTCATATTCGTTGAACAATTTAAGAGATAAACAGGGAGTGATTCCAGTTTTGGAGCAGATCCATTTGGTGTTACGGGCTGGTATTAGCCAATCAGCAGGGGGCTTCCCTTTCAGGGAAGCTCTTATCTTGCATAATTTATTTTTCTCTGGGGGTACATTCCCAATACATCTCCCTTGTCCCGATACATGTTGCATCGTCAGGCCTGGTTTTCGACCTTCAGAATCCCATAAACATTGTGTTGGGTTTGAACCATTTACCCTTTTCGCCTTTGAGTGGATGCCTATTGCCTCATAGAAGGGAGGTCTAGTATCGCAACACACCCAGCAATGTTTGTGTTTGTGTGGTTTGTGTGATTTAATTTGGGTTTGTGTGGTTTAATACCAGGTAACTGGCTTGCATCAGTTTCCAAAGAGGGTTATCCCCAGAGTTTTCGTCAGGGGTTTGGATGGCTTGGGTACTATTCATTACAATAACTTTCGTTACATCACCCTCTGTTTCCTTGACCAAACTATCAGTCAATGTCTGGTCGGGGTCTGTTTTCTTAGCCAAATCATCAGTCAGGACCTGCTTGGGGCCTACTGGCAGTGGATCATTCGAGGCTGGTTTCTTTTTAATGTGTATTAGCCCACCTCTATCTTGCCCTAGTTCCTTATTATAACGAACTCCCCAAGTTCTTCCTACTAGCCAGCTAGGGTCCTGAGGTCGGGTCACATTCAAGTGCCAGTAGTTGCAACTCCACTTTGCGATACTGACAGACCCACTTCTATCCAGTGTACGTACCACTTGCGGCTTACATCCATAAGGGGCCCAAGATACCTTCAAGAAGGGATCTTTTCCAGGCTCTGGAATCCACCGGTTAGCAATTGTTTCACAACCCCAGTATGCGCAAAAATGTTGTCCTGGTTGGTTACAATACGATTTCCCAGGGTTAGAGCTCGGGCATAGATAAAATGGTGTACCTTCATTTTTACACGCTCCATCTACTGGCGCTAACTGACACAGAGTGGTCTTAAAGGCAGGGGCCCCTGGAGTTATTATAGTTTGTATGACTTTATCATCATCAATGCCCACTTGATGCAGTGTCCATTCGAATGGCTGATGAGCTTGGTGGCTCCGTTTCCCCCATGTTTGTGGTAACATTAAAAACAGAATAGTCAGGACGTACCGAAAAGGGTGAAGCCTCCAATTTTGTTTTAAGCCAATTTGACTAGTGCCTTTTTCCCATTTGGAACCTCGGGGCCTTTTCACTTGGAGGGCCTTTAAATCATCTGCAGTGACAGGGGTCAGTTCTCCACAGCACCTTGTCCCTCCACCTCGCTCGTCAACTCGGTTGCTTCGAGCTACGAGGAATGTCATCTTCTTGGTGGCAAGGACAATCTTCAGGAGAAATGTGACAGTGAATCGGCCCTCACTTATTTATTTTCTGTTCGGCTCCCGATTCTCCTGGGAGTAGCACTTTGGTATTTTATTTTTAAATTGTTTAAACGAGGCTACTCCTGTTTTCGGCACTTCCAAAGATATGTAAGTTCCTTCCCTGCTACTACCAAACTTATTGCTACAATTAATATGAACTATGTGACACATCACTTTTCTTAAAGGCTCATATATATAATGATAATTACAATTACAACCACAATTCTGATTTCAATATAGTCCTTACGTATCCATGTATTTTCCAGGTCTCCAAGTGTGGTTCTTCTGTAAAAAAAAGGTTAACAAGCGAAGCGTCTCCGCCTTACCGATACATGTTCATTGCTCAGTTCAATTTATTAGTCTGTCTTTTTCTTCGCAGTTTTAATTTCAAGGTATTCGGGTCTCCAGAGCTCTCCCACTGCTCCTCGGAGATGGGTCCTTTTACCCGGCTGGCATGGGTCCACCCCCGTTCAGCAGTCCGGATGGCGGTTTCTGTAGTGAGTAAAACAAGATAAGGCCCTTCCCAGCGGGGAGTTAGTGAGGACTCCTTCCATGGCCTAATTAAAACGTTATCTCCAGGTTGTATATTGTGTATTGCAATGTCCAACGGAGGCCTTTGTACTGCTAAGCCTTTATCTCGCAATTGTTTCCTCATAGACATGAGTTGGATTATGTACTGTTTCAGTTGTAAATTTTCAGCCTGGGGATGATCTCGGGGAACCTCCAAATCATAAGGCATTCCATATAACATTTCGAAAGGGGAGATTCCCACATCCGTGTGAGGTTGGATTCTAATATTTAATAAGGCTAAGGGAAGGCATTTTACCCAAGATAATTTGGTCTCCATCATTAATTTGGTCAGTTGTTTCTTTATCTCACCGTTTACCCGCTCTATTTTTCCCGAACTCTGTGGGTGCCAGGGTGTATGATATTCCCACTTGGTCCCCAAAGCAGTAAAAACTTCTTTTATGATTTTTGAAGCAAAATGTGGTCCCCTATCAGAGTCAATAGTTTCAATAGAGCCATACCTAGGTATCACATTTTCAAGCAATAGTTTTGTCACCGTTTGGGCAGTGGCCCTGACTGTTGGAAATGCTTCTACAAAGTGTGTTAAATGATCTATTATTACCAACAAATATCTATACCTGCCTACTTTCGGTAGTTCGGTGAAGTCTATCTGAATTTTGGCGAAGGGTCGGTGAGCCAAATCTCTTCCCCCTAATGGTCTTTCTCTTAATTGGTGCTTGTTCACTTTTTGGCAAATTAGGCAATCTCCAATTATTCTTTTTGCTATATTATATACCCCAATGCAAGCATATTTTATGGCAAATTGATCTACTAGTGCTTGAACCCCCCAGTGGGTGTTTTCATGGTACTTGCGCATGATTCTTATAGCCATAGTTTTTGAAATGACCTCTCGTCCATCAGGAAGTTCCCATTCTCCAGATTTGACTTCCCTTGCCCCCATTCGGACTAACTTGTCTTTCTCCTGCACAGTGAAGCTGTACAGGTGGTACTCTTCCCCATGCGCACAACAAAACTGATAATTAGGATTCGCACAGCTACAATGAAGTGTGCTCTTCCAACAATCCTTGCAAGGAAACTTTCTATCTTTCTTTTCCTTGAAGATCATTAAAGCCGCTCGTTTTGCTTCTTGATCTGCTAGATTGTTTCCCCTTGTCAGTGGAGTTAATCCCCGCTGATGCCCTTTTAAATGGACCACTGCTATTCCTACCGGCCTCCGTAAAGCCTGCAAAATTTCAATTATTAACTCCTGATGAACCAATCCCTTTCCCTGGGAATTTATTAAGCCTCTTTCTTCCCAAATTTTCCCAAATGTATGCACTATTCCAAAGGCATATTTGGAATCCGTATAGATGGTGCCGATTTTTCCTTCTAATAATTGTAAAGCTCTTAAAACTGCGTATAACTCGCATGCTTGAGCCGACCAACTGGGACTCAGGGGCCCTGATTCTATTACCTTAAATGTTTTTCCATTAATTATCGCATATCCTGATTTTCTTTTCCCCTCTATTACCCGGGAAGATCCATCTACAAAAAGTTTTTCCCCATCCTCTAGCTCTTCTTCCTCCAAATCTGGTCTAATTTTGGCTTGTTCTTCAATAGTGTGCAGGCAATCATGAGTTATCTCCTCTGACGGTTCCCCGTACAGAAATTGTGCTGGATTCTGTAAACCAGTAACTTCAAGTTCTAGTTTAGGTGAAGATATCAGGATACCCTCGTACTTCAGGAGCCTGGCATCAGTAATCCACTTTTCAGCTTTCTGTTGTAAAATTCCTCTAATATTGTGGGGTGATAATACTTTCAGTTCTCCCCCAAAGGTAACTTTGTGAGCCTCTTCCACTAGCAGAGCCGCAGCCACTATAGCTTGTAGGCAGATAGGCCATCCTCTGCTTACAGGGTCTAACAATTTAGAAAGGTATCCTACAGGCTTTTTCTTCCCTGCCCATTCTTGCACTAACACCCCATATGCTGTTCCTTCATCAACATTAATAAATAAATAAAATGGTTTCTTGACATCCGGTAAACTCAAAACAGGAGTGTTTACCAAATCCATTTTTAAAACTTCCAATTGTTCATCATCATCCTTAGACCATTTTAATAGGCCATCCTTAGATATCTTAGCATATAAAAATTTTACTTTCCTACTATAGCCTTCAATCCATTGTCTACAATATCCCAAAAGGCCCAGCAATTGTCTGATCTGTCTCTTAGTTTTTGGAGCCGGCAATGATAATATGCCCTGAACTCTTTCTGGGTCTAACTTCTTAGTTCCTTTACTCAATCTGTGCCCTAAATATTTCACTTCCTTTTCGACAAATTGCAGTTTTGATTTCGACACCTTTAATCCCTGTAAACTTAAAAAATTTAACAACCTAATACTCTCCTCCCTAACTGCCTCCTCATCGCTGCCGGCCAACAGTAAATCGTCCACATACTGGACAAGGGTCACCCCCCCACCTAATTCGTACCCCCTCAATATTTGTTCTAATGCCTGTCCAAACAAATTTGGAGACTCGGTGAACCCTTGAGGTAAAACGGTCCACCGTAATTGTTGTTTTCTGTAAGTGTCCGGGTCTTCCCATTCAAAAGCAAAATAATCCCTGCAATCTTTCTTTAAGGGGCATGCCCAGAAGGCATCCTTTAAATCAATTACACTATACCACTGATCATTGGGGCCCAGCTGGCTTAAAAGTGTATGAGGGTTTGCCACTACAGGGAATCTGGTAACCGTTCGTTTGTTAATTTCTCGTAAATCATGCACTAATCTGTATGTCCCATCAGGTTTCTTTACAGGTAAGATGGGGGTGTTAAAAGGGGACATGCAAGGTTCTAATATTCCTTTTTCAATTAACCTTTGAATCTCAGGTTTCAATCCCTGTCTCCCCTCCATCGGTAGGGGGTATTGTTTTATTCTCACTGGTATTTCTGGGTTTCTTATTGTCACTGAAAAAGGTTCAATATCCAATTTTCCAATGGTCTCCGGAGTGTACCATACCTCAGGGTTTATTTTCCCCTCATCAACTGTCCGTAAAGGACACAACTTAATTCTTAGTTCATTTTTTATGACTTCTAAGCCAATCCCTAATTCTATCATTAAATCTCTGCCCAATAAGTTATAGTCCGCCTCAGGCACTAACAGCAAGGACCCCACCCCAAATTTAGAATCACTTTCCAAAACCACATTTTTTATTACGGGAACCCCAAAAGGCTCTCCTTTTGCTCCAATAACTTCTACTTTCTCCGAGGATGTCCCACACCCCCGGGGCAATTTTTGAACAGTAGATCTTTCTGCTCCAGAGTCCACTAGGAACTCTATTTCTTATCGCTGGGGACCCACTTTTAATGCCAGCAACTCAAGTGCCAGCAACTCAAGCTCTTGCTGCTCCTCACCGCCCATTCCCAGCGCATCTACAGCACCACAGACATCGGGGCTCCGGGCTTTCCCTGACGAACAGGGCTTCGACCTTTACCACCAGCTGAACCTGGGCGCCCACTGAAAGTAAAACCCCGAAAAATCACGAACGTCGGACGATTCCTCCCACACAGAAAGTGCCAGCAACTCAAGCTCTTGCTGCTACTCACCGGACTTTGGCAGTGCATCTACAGCACCACAGACATCACGGCTCCGGGCTTTCCCTGACCAACAGGGCTTCGACATTTACCACCAGCTGCACCTGGGCGCCCACTGAAAAAAATAAACGAAAAATCATGAACATCGGACGATTGCTCCCACACCAAAAGTGCCAGCCAGTCAAGCTCTTGCTGCTCCTCACCGGCCATTGGCAGCGCATCTACAGCACCACAGACATCAGGGCTCTGGGCTTTCCCTGACGAACAGGGCTTCGACGTTTACCACCAGCTGAACCTGGGCGCCCACTGAAAAAAATAAACGAAAAATCACGAACATCGGACGATTGCTCCCACACCGAAAGTGCCAGCCAGTCAAGCTCTTGCTGCTCCTCACCGGCCATTGGCAGCGCATCTACAGCACCACAGACATCGGGGCTCCGGGCTTTCCCTGACCAACAGGGCTTCGACATTTACCACCAGCTGCACCTGGGCTCCCACTGAAAAGAACCCCGAAAAATCACAAACGTCGGACGATTGCTCCCAAACCAAAAGTGCCAGCAACTCAAGCTCTTGCTGCTACTCACCGGACTTTGGCAGTGCATCTACAGCACCACAGACATCGGGGCTCCGGGCTTTCCCTGACCAACAGGGCTTCGACGTTTACCACC
The DNA here is from genome assembly GCF_036417535.1 of Chlamydotis macqueenii. Taxonomy (NCBI): domain Eukaryota; kingdom Metazoa; phylum Chordata; class Aves; order Otidiformes; family Otididae; genus Chlamydotis; species Chlamydotis macqueenii. The sequence goes on from NW_028239246.1 coordinate 27,076, forward strand.
AGCTGCACCTGGGTGCCCACTGAAAAAAAACACAAAAAATCACAAACGTCGGACGATTGCTCCCACACCGAAAGTGCCAGCCTGTCAAGCTCTAGCTGCTCCTCACCAGCCATTCCCAGTGCATCTACAGCACCACAGACATCGGGGCTCTGGGCTTTCCCTGACGAACAGGGCTTAGAAGTTTACTACCAGCTGAACCTGGGCGCCCACTGGAAAAAAAATCCCCAAATATCACGAACGTCGGACGATTGCTCCCACACCGAAAGTGCCAGCCAGTCAAGCTTTTGCTGCTCCTCCCCGGCCATTGGCAGCGCATGTACAGCACCACAGACATCGGGGCTCCGGGCTTTCCCTGACGAACAGGGCTTCGACATTTACCACCAGCTGCACCTGGTTACCCACTGAAAAAAAACCCCGAAGAATCACGAACGTCGGACGATTGCTCCCACACCGAAAGTGCCAGCCAGTCAAGCTCATGCTGCTTCTCACCAGCCATTCCCAGCGCATCTACAGCACGACAGACATCGGGGATCCGGGCTTTCCCTGACCAACAGGGCTTCGACATTTACCACCAGCTGCACCTGGGCCCCCACTGAAAAGAACCCCGAAAAATCACGAACGTCGGACGATTGCTCCCACACCGAAAGTGCCAGCCAGTCAAGCTCTTGCTGCTCCTCCCCGGCCATTCCCAGCGCATCTACAGCACCACAGACATCGGGGCTCCGGGCTTTCCCTGACAAACAGGGCTTCGACGTTTACCACCAGCTGCACCTGGGCACCCACTGAAATAAAACCCCGAAAAATAACGAACGTCGGACGATTGCTCCCACACCAAAAGTGCCAGCCAGTCAAGCTCTTGCTGCTCCTCACCAGCCATTCCCAGCGCATCTACAGCACCACAGACATCGCGGCTCCGGGCTTTCCCTGACCAACAGGGCTTCGACGTTTACCACCAGCTGCACCTGGTTGCCCACTGAAAAAAAAACCCTGAAAAATCAAAAACGTCGGACGATTGATCCCACACCGAAAGTGCCAGCCTGTCAAGCTCTTGCTGTTCCTCACCGGCCATTGGCAGCGCATCTACAGCACCACAGACATCGGGGCTCTGGGCTTTCCCGGACCAACAGGGCTTCGACGTTTACCACCAGCTGAGCCTGGGCGCCAACTGAAAAGAACCCCGAAAAATCACAAACGTCGGACGATTGCTCCCACACCGAAAGTGCCAGCAACTCAAGCTCTTGCTGCTCCTCACCGGACTTTGGCAGCGCATCTACAGCACCACAGACATCGGGGCTCCGGGCTTTCCCTGACCAACAGGGCTTCGACGTTTACCACTCGCTGAACCTGGGCTCCCACTGAAAAGAACCCCGAAAAATCACGAACATAGGACAATTGCTCCCACACCGAAAGTTCCAGCCAGTCAAGCTCTTGCTGCTCCTCACCGGCCACTGGCAGCGCATCTACAGCACCACAGACATCGGGGCTCTGGGCTTTCCCTGACCAACAGGGCTTCGATGTTTACCACCAGCTGAACCTGGGCGCCCACTGAAATAAAACCCCGAAAAATCACAAACGTCGGACGATTCCTCCCACACAGAAAGTGCCAGCAACTCAAGCTCTTGCTGTTCCTCACCGGACTTTGGCAGTGCATCTACAGCACCACAGACATCACGGCTCCGGGCTTTCCCTGACCAACAGGGCTTCGACGTTTACCACCAGCTGCACCTGTGCGCCCACTGAAAAAAACCCCGAAAAATCACAAACGTTGGACGATTGCTCCCACACCAAAAGTGCCAGCCAGTCAAGCTCTTGCTGCTCCTCACCGGCCATTGGCAGCGCATCTACAGCACCACAGACATCGTGGCTCCGGGCTTTCCCTGACCAACAGGCCTTCGACATTTACCACCAGCTGCACCTGGGCGCCCACTGAAATAAAACCCCGAAAAATCACGAACGTCGGACGACTGCTCCCACACCCAAAGTGCCAGCCAGTCAAGCTCTTGCTGCTCCTCACCGGACAGTGGCAGTGCATCTACAACACCACAGACATCGGGGCTCCGGGCTTTCCCTGACCAACAGGGCTTCGACGTTTACCACTCGCTGAACCTGGGCTCCCACTGAAAATAACCCCGAAAAATCACGAACGTCGGACGATTGCTCCCACACCAAAAGTGCCAGCCAGTCAAGCTCATGCTGCTTCTAACCAGCCATTCCCAGCGCATCTACAGCGCCACAGACATCGGGGCTCCGGGCTTTCCCTGACCAACAGGGCTTCGACGTTTACCACCAGCTGCACCTGGGCGCCCACTGAAATAAAAGCCCGAAAAATCACGAACGTCGGACGATTGCTCCCACAACGAAAGTGCCAGCCAGTCAAGCTCTTGCTGCTCCTCACCGGCCATTCCCAGCGCATCTACAGCACCACAGACATCGGGGCTCCGGGCTTTCCCTGACCAACAGGGCTTCGACGTTTACCACCCGCTGCACATGGGCGCCCACTAAAAAAAATAAACGAAATATCACGAACATCAGACGATTCCTGCCACACCTTAAATGCCAGCCAGTCAAGCTCATGCTGCTTCTCACCAGCCATTCCCAGCGCATCTACAGCACCACAGACATCGGGGCTCCGGGCTTTCCCTGACCAACAGGGCTTCGACGTTTACCACCAGCTGCACCTGGGCGCCCACTGAAATAAAACCCCGAAAAATCACGAACGTCGGACAATTGCTCCCACACCAAAAGTGCCAGCAACACAAGCTCTTGCTGCTACTCACCAGACTTTGGCAGTGCATCTACAGCACCACAGACATCGGGGCTCCGGGCTTTCCCTGACCAACAGGCCTTCGACATTTACCACCAGCTGAACCTGGGCGCCCACTGAAAAGAACCCCGAAAAATCACGAACGTCGGACGATTGCTCCCACACCGAAATTGCCAGCCAGTCAAGCTGTAGGTGCCCCTCACCTTCCATTCCCAGCGCATCTACAGCACCACAGACATCGGGGCTCCGGGCGTTCCCTGACCAACACAGCTTAGAAGTTTATTAGCAGCTGAACCTAGGCGCCCACTGGAAAAAAAATCCCCAAATATCACGAACGTCGGACGATTGCTCTCACACCAAAAGTGCCAGCCACTCAAGCTCTTGCTACCCCTCACCGGCCATTCCCAGCGCATCTACAGCACCACAGACATCGGGGCTCCGGGCTTTCCCTGACGAACAGGGCTTCGACGTTTACCACCAGCTGCACCTGGGCTCCCACTGAAATAAAACCCCGAAAAATCACGAACGTCGGACGATTGCTCCCACACCAAAAGTGCCAGCAACTCAAGCTCTTGCTACCCCTCACCGGCCATTCCCAGCGCATCTACAGCACCACAGACATCGGGGCTCCGGGCTTTCCCTGACCAACAGGGCTTCGACGTTTACCACCAGTTGCACCTGGGCACCCACTGAAAAAAAAAACCCCCAAAATCACAAACATCAGACGATTGCTCCCACACCGAAAGTGCCAGCCAGTCAAGCTCTTTGTGCTCCTCACCGGCCATTGGCGGCGCATCTACAGCACCACAGACATCGGGGCTCCGGGCTTTCCCTGACCAACAGGGCTTTGACGTTATACCACCCGCTGCACCTCGGCACCCACTGAAAAAAATAAACGAAAAATCATGAACATCGGACGATTGCTCCCACACCGAAAGTGCCAGCAACACAAGCTCTTCCTGCTCCTGACCGCCCATTCCCAGCGCATCTACAGCACCACAGACATCGCGGCTCCGGGCTTTCCCTGACCAACAGGCCTTTGACATTTACCACCAGCTGCACCTGGTTGCCCACTGAAAAAAAACCCTGAAAAATCAAAAACGTCGGACGATTGCTCCCACACCAAAAGTGCCAGACAGTCAAGCTCTTGCTGCTCCTCACCTCCCATTGGCAGCGCATGTACAGCACCACAGACATCACGGCTCCGGGCTTTCCCTGACCAACAGGGCTTCGACGTTTACCACTAGCTAAACCTGGGCTCCCACTAAAAAAAAATCCCGAAAAATCAAAAACGTCCGACGATTCCTGCCACACCGAAAGTGCCAGCCTATCAAGCTCTTGCTGCTTGTCCCCGGCCATTGGCAGCACATCTACAGCACTAAAGACATCGCGGCTCCGGGCTTTCCCTGACCAACAGGGCTTCGACGTTTACCACCAGCTGCAAATGGGCGCCCACTGAAATAAAACCCCGAAAAATAACAAACGTCGGACGATTCCTCCCACACCAAAAGTGCCAGACAGTCAAGCTCTTGCTGCTACTCACCGGACTTTGGCAGTGCATCTACAGCACCACAGATATCGGTGTTCTGCGCTTTCCCTGACCAACAGGGCTTCGACGTTTACCACCAGCCGCACCTGGGCGCCCACTGAAAAAAATAAATGAAAAATCACGAACGTCGGACGATTGCTCCCACACCGAAAGTGCCAGCCAGTCAAGCTCTTGCTGCTCCTCACCGGCCATTGGCAGCGCATCTACAGCACCACAGACATCGGGGCTCCGGGCTTTCCCTGACCAACAGGGCTTCGACGTTTACCACCAGCTGCACCTGGGCGCCCACTGAAAAAAACCCCTAAAAATCAGGAACATCGGACGATTGCTCCCACATTGAAAGTGCCAGCAACACAAGCTCTTGCTGCTGCTCACTGCCCATACCCAGCGCATCTACAGCACCACAGACATCGGGGCTCCGGGCTTTCCATGACCAACAGGGCTTAGACGTTTACCAGCAGCTGCACCTGGGCACCCACTGAAAAAAAACCTTGAAAAATCACGAAGATCGGACGATTTCTCCCACACCGAAAGTGCCAGCCAGTCAGGCTCTTGCTGCTAATCACCGCCCATTCCCAGCGCATCTACAGCACCACAGACATTTGGGCTCCGGACTTTCCCTGACTAACAGCAATTCGACGTTTACCACCAGCTGAACATGGGTGCCCATTAAAAAAAAAACCCGAAAAAAACACAAACGTCGGACGATTGCTCCCACACCGAAAGTGCCAGCCAGTCAAGCTCTTGCTGCTCCTCACCGGCCATTGGAAGCGCATCTACAGCACCACAGACATCGGGGCTCCGGGCTTTCCCTGACCAACAGGGCTTCGACGTTTACCACCAGCTGCACCTGGGCGCCCACTGAAATAAAACCCCGAAAAATCACGAACGTCGGACGATTGCTCCCACACCAAAAGTGCCAGCAACTCAAGCTCTTGCTGCTCCTCACCGCCCATTCCCAGCGCATCTACAGCACCACAGACATCGGGGCTCTGGGCTTTCCCTGACCAACAGGGCTTCGACGTTTACCACCAGCTGCACCTGGGCGCCCACTGAAATAAAACCCCGAAAAATCACGAACGTCGGACGATTGCTCCCACACCAAAAGTGCCAGCAACTCAAGCTCTTGCTGCTCCTCACCTCCCATTCCCAGCGCATCTACAGCACCACAGACATCGGGGCTCTGGGCTTTCCCTGACAAACAGGGCTTCGACATTTACCACCAGCTGCACCTGGGCGCCCACTGAAATAAAACCCCGAAAAATCACGAAGATCGGACGATTGCTCCCACACCAAAAGTGCCAGCAACTTAAACTCTTGCTGCTACTCACCGGACTTTGGCAGTGCATCTACAGCACCACAGACATCGGGGTTCTGCGCTTTCCCTGACCAACAGGGCTTCGACGTTTACCACCAGCTGAACCTGGGCGCCCGCTGAAAAAAATAAAAGAAAAATCACGAACGTCGGACGATTGCTCCCACAGCAAAAGTGCCAGCCAGTCAAGCTCTTGCTGCTCCTCACCAGCCATTCCCAGCGCATCTACAGCGCCACAGACATCGCGGCTCCGGGCTTTCCCTGACCAACAGGGCTTCGACGTTTACCACCAGCTGAACCTGGTTGCCCACTGAAAAAAAAACCCTGAAAAATCAAAAACGTCGGACGATTGATCCCACACCGAAAGTGCCAGCCAGTCAAGCTCTTGCTGTTCCTCACCGGCCATTGGCAGCGCATCTACAGCACCACAGACATCGGGGCTCCGGGCTTTCCCTGACCAACAGGGCTTCGACTTTTACCATCAGCTGCACCTGGGCGCCCACTGAAAAGAACCCCGAAAAATCACGAACATCGGACGATTGCTCCCACACCGAAAATGCCAGCAACTCAAGCTCTTGCTGCTCCTCACCGGCCACTGGAAGCGCATCTACAGCACCACAGACATCGCGGCTCCGGGCTTTCCCTGACGAACCGGGCTTCGACATTTACCACCAGCTGCACCTGGGTGCCCACTGAAAAAAAAACCTCGAAAAATCACGAACGTCGGACGATTGCTCCCACACCAAAAGTGCCAGCCAGTCAAGCTCATGCTGCTTCCAACCAGCCATTCCCAGCGCATCTACAGCGCCACAGACATCGGGGCTCCGGGCTTTCCCAGACGAACCGGGCTTCGACATTTACCACCAGCTGCACCTGGGTGCCCACTGGAAAAAAAAACCCCGAAAAATCACGAACGTCGGACGATTGCTCCCACACCAAAAGTGCCAGCCAGTCAAGCTCTTGCTGCTCCTCACCGGAATTTGGCAGCCCATCTACAGCACCACAGACATCGGGGCTCCGGGCTTTCCCTGACCAACAGGGCTTCGACGTTTACCACCAGCTGCACATGGGCGCCCACTAAAAAAAATAAACGAAATATCACGAACATCAGAGTATTCCTGCCACACCTTAAATGCCAGCAAGTCAAGCTCATGCTGCTTCTCACCAGCCATTCCCAGCGCATCTACAGCACCACAGACATCGGGGCTCCGGGCTTTCCCTGACCAACAGGGCTTCGAAGTTTACCACCAGCTGCACCTGGGCGCCAACTGAAATAAAACCCCGAAAAATCACGAACGTCGGACAATTGCTCCCACACCGAAAGTGCCAGACAGTCAACCTCTAGCTGCTCCTCACCGGGCATTCCCAGCGCATCTACAGCACCACAGACATCGGGGCTCCGGGCTTTCCCTGACCAACAGGGCTTCGACATTTACCACCAGCTGCACCTGGTTATCCACTGAAAAAAAAACCCTAAAAAATCAAAAACGTCGGACAATTGCTCCCACACCAAAAGTGCCAGCCAGTCAAGCTCTTGCTGCTCCTCACCGGCCATTCCCAGCGCATCTACAGCACCACAGACATCAGGGCTCTGGACTTTCCCTGACGAACAGGGCTTCGACGTTTACCACCCGCTGCACCTGGGCTCCCACTGAAAAGAACCCCCGAAAAATCACGAACATCGGACGATTGCTCCCACACCAAAAGTGCCAGCCAGTCAAGCTCTTGCTGCTCCTCCCCGGCCATTGGCAGCGCATCTACAGCACCACAGATATCGGGGCTCCGAGCTTTCCCTGACCAAGAGGGCTTCGACGTTTACCACCAGCTGAACCTGGGCGCCCAGTGAATAAAAATCCCCAAAAATCACAAACGTCCGACGATTGCTCCCACACCCAACGTGCCAGACAGTCAAGCTCTTGCTGCTCCTCACCAGCCATTCCCAGCGCATCTACAGCACCACAGACATCGGGGCTCCGGGCATTCCCTGACCAACAGGGCTTCAACATTTACCACCAGCTGCACCTGGGCGCCCACTGAAATAAAACCCCCAAAAATCACGAACGTCGGACGATTGCACCCACACAGAAAGTGCCAGCCAGTCAAGCTCATGCTGCTCCTCACCTCCCATTCCCAGCGCATCTACAGCACCACAGACATCGGGGCTCCGGGCTTTCCCTGACCAACAGGGCTTCGACGTTTACCACCAGCTGAACCTGGGCGCCCACTGAAAGTAAAACCCCGAAAAATCACGAACGTCGGACGATTGCTCCCACACCAAAAGTGCCAGCAACTCAAGCTCTGGCTGCTCCTCACCGGCCATTGCCAGCGCATCTACAGCACCACAGACATCGGGGCTCCGGGCTTTCCCTGACCAACAGGGCTTCGACGTTTACCACCAGCTGAACCTGGGCGCCCAGTGAATAAAAATCCCCAAAAATCACAAACGTCCGACGATTGCTCCCACACCCAACGTGCCAGACAGTCAAGCTCTTGCTGCTCCTCACCAGCCATTGCCAGCGCATCTACAGCACCACAGAGATCGGGGCTCCAGGCATTCCCTGACCAACAGGGCTTCGACGTTTACCACCAGCTGCACCTGGGCTCCCACTGAAATAAAAACCCGAAAAATCACGAATGTCGGATGATTGCTCTCACACCAAAAGTGCCAGCAACTCAAGCTCTTGCTGCTCCTCACCTCCCATTCCCAGCGCATCTACAGCACCACAGACATCGGGGCTCTGCGCTTTCCCTGACAAACAGGGCTTCGACGTTTACCACCAGCTGCACCTGGGCGCCCACTGAAATAAAACCTCGAAAAATCACGAACATCCGACGATTGCTCCCAAACCAAAAGTGCCAGCAACTCAAACTCTTGCTGCTCCTCACCGGACTTTGGCAGTGCATCTACAGCACCACAGACATCGGGGTTCTGCGCTTTCCCTGACCAACAGGGCTTCGACGTTTACCACCAGCTGAACATGGGCGCCCGCTGAAAAAAATAAAAGAAAAATCACGAACGTCGGACGATTGCTCCCACAGCAAAAGTGCCAGCCAGTCAAGCTCTTGCTGCTCCTCCCCGGCCATTGGCAGCGCATCTACAGCACCACAGACATCGGGGCTCCGGGCTTTCCCTGACCAACAGGGCTTCGACGTTTACCACCAGCTGCACCTGGGCGCCCACTGAAATAAAACCCCGAAAAATCACGAACGTCGGACGATTGCTCCCACACAGAAAGTGCCAGCAACTCAAGCTCTTGCTGTTCCTCACCGGACTTTGGCAGTGCATCTACAGCACCACAGACATCGTGGCTCCGGGCTTTCCCTGACCAACAGGCCTTTGATATTTACCACCAGCTGCACCTGGTTGCCCAGTGAAAATAAACCCTGAAAAATGACGAACGTCGGACGATTGCTCCCACACCAAAAGTGCCAGCCAGTCAAGCTCATGCTGCTCCTCACCGGACAGTGGCAGTGCATCTACAACACCACAGACATCGGGGCTCCGGGCATTCCCTGACGAACAGGGCTTCGACGTTTACCACTCGCTGCACCTGGGCTCCCACTGAAAAGAACACCGAAAAATCACGAACGTCGGACGATTGCTCTCACACCAAAAGTGCCAGACAGTCAAGCTCTTGCTGCTGCTCACCGGCCATTGCCAGCCCATCTACAGCACGACAGACATCGGGGCTCCGGGCTTTCCCTGACCAACAGGGCTTCGACGTTTACCACCAGCTGCACCTGGGCGCCCACTGAAAAAAAATCCCGAAAAATCACGAACGTCGGACGAGTGCTCCCACACCGAAAGTGCCAGCAACTCAAGCTCTTGCTGCTACTCACCGGACTTTGGCAGTGCATCTACAGCACCACAGACATCGGGGTTCTGCGCTTTCTTTGACCAACAGGGCTTCGACGTTTACCACCAGCTGAACCTGGGCACCCGCTGAGAAAAATAAAAGAAAAATCACGAATATCGGACGATTGTTCCCATAGCAAAAGTGCCAGCCAGTCAAGCTCTTGCTGCTCCTCACCGGCCATTCCCAGCCCATCTACAGCACCACAGACATCGGGGCTCCGGGCTTTCCCTGACCAACAGGGCTTCGACGTTTACCACCAGCTGCACCTGATTGCCCACTGAAAAAAAACCCTGAAAAATCAAAAACGTCGGATGATTGATCTCACACCGAAAGTGCCAGCAACTCAAGCTCTTGCTGCTACTCACCGGCCATTGGCAGCGAATCTACAGCACCACAGACATCGGGGCTCCGGGCTTTCCCTGACCAACAGGGCTTCGACTTTTAACACGAGCTGAACCTGGGCGCCCCCTGAAAAAAAAACCCCAAAAATCACAAATGTCGGACGATTCCTGCCACACCTTAAATGCCAGCCTGTCAAGCTCTTGCTGCTCCTCACCGCACATTCCCAGCGCATCTACAGCACCACAGACATCGGGGCTCCGGGCTTTCCCTGACCAACAGGGCTTCGACGTTTACCACCAGCTGAACCTGGGTGCCCAGTGAATAAAAATCCCCAAAAATCACAAACGTCCGACGATTGCTCCCACACTGAAAGTGCCAGCAACTCAAGCTCTTGCTGCTCCTCACCGCCCATTCCCAGCGCATCTACAGCACCACAGACATCGGGGCTCCGGGCTTTCCCTGACCAACAGGGCTTCGACGTTTACCACTCGCTGAACCTGGGCTCCCACTGAAAAGAACCCCGAAAAATCACGAACGTCGGACGATTGCTCCCACACCAAAAGTGCCAGACAGTCAAGCTCTTGCTGCTCCTCACCGGCCATTCCCAGCGCATCTACAGCACCACAGACATCGGGGCTCCGGGCTTTCCCTGACCAACAGGGCTTCGACGTTTACAACTAGCTAAACCTGGGCTCCCACTAAAAAAAAATCCTGAAAAATCACGAACGTCGGACATTTACTCCCACACCGAAAGTGCCAGCCTGTCAAGCTCTTGCTGCTCCTTCCCGGCCATTGGCAGCGCATGTACAGCATCACAGATATCGGGGCTCCAAGCTTTCCCTGACCAACAGGGCTTCGGGCTTCCCCTGACCAACAGGGCTTCGAAGTTTACCACCAGCTGCACCTGGGCGCCCACTGAAATAAAACCCTGAAAAATCACGAACGTCAGACGATTGCTCCCACACCGAAAGTGCCAGCAACTCAAGGTCTTCCTGCTCCTCACCGGCCATTGGCAGCGCATCTACAGCACCACAGACATCGGGAGTCCGGGCTTTCCCTGACCAACAGGGCTTCGACATTTACCATCAGCTGCACCTGGGTGCCCACTGAAAAAAATAAACGAAAAATCACAAACATCGCACGATTGCTCCCACACCGAAAGTGCCAGCAACTCAAGCTCTTGCTGCTCCTCACCGGCGATTGGCAGCGCATCTACAGCACCACAGATATCGGGGCTCCGAGCTTTCCCTGACCAACAGGGCTTCGACGTTTACCACCAGCTGAACCTGGGCGCCCACTGAAATAAAACCCCGAAGAATAACAAACGTCGGACGATTCCTCCCACACCGATAGTGCCAGCAACTCAAGCTCTTGCTGCTACTCACCGGACTTTGGCAGTGCATCTACAGCACCACAGACATCGGGGTTCTGCGCTTTCTTTGACCAACAGTGCTTCGACGTTTACCACCAGCTGAACCTGGGCACCCGCTGAGAAAAATAAAAGAAAAATCACGAACATCGGACGATTGCTCCCGTAGCAAAAGTTCCAGCCAGTCAAGCTCTTGCTGCTCCTCCCCGGCCATTCCCAGTGCATCTACAGCACCACAGACATCGGGGCTCCGGGCTTTCCCTGACCAACAGGGCTTCGACGTTTACCACCAGCTGAACCTGGGCGCCCAGTGAATAAAAATCCCCAAAAATCACAAACGTCCGACGATTGCTCCCACACCCAAAGTGCCAGCCAGTCAAGCTCTTGCTGCTCCTCACCGGCCATTGGCAGCGCATTAACAGCACCACAGACATCGGGGCTCCGGGCTTTCCCTGACCAACAGGGCTTCGACATTTACCACCAGCTGAACCTGGGCGGCCACTGAAATAAAACCCCGAAAAATCACAAATGTCGGACGATTCCTGCCACACCGAAAGTGCCAGCAACTCAAGCTCTTGCTGCTCCTCACCTCCCATTCCCAGCGCATCTACAGCACCACAGACATCGGGGCTCTGGGCTTTCCCAGACAAAGAGGGCTTCGACATTTACCACCAGCTGCACCTGGGCTCCCACTGAAAAGAACCCCAAAAAATCACAAACGTCGGACGATTGCTCCCACACCGAAAGTGCCAGACAGTCAAGCTCTGGCTGCTCCTCACCGGCCATTGGCAGCGCATCTACAGCACCACAGACATCGGGGCTCCGGGCTTTCCCTGACCAACAGGGCTTCGACGTTTACCACCAGCGGCACCTGGGCGCCCACTGAAAATAAACCCCGAAAAATCACAAATGTCGGACGATTCCTGCCACACCTTAAAGGCCAGCCTGTCAAGCTCTTTCTGCTCCTCACCGGCCATTCCCAGCGCATCTACAGCACCACAGATACCGGGGCTCCGGGCTTTCCCTGACCAACAGGGCTTCGACGTTTACCACCAGCTGCACCTGGCGCCCACTGAAATAAAACCCCGAAAAATAACAAACGTCGGACGATTCCTCCCACACCGAAAGTGCCAGCAACTCAACCTCTTTGTGCTCCTCACCGGCCATTGGCAGCGCATCTACAGCACCACAGACATCGGGGCTCTGGGCTTTCCCTGACCAACAGGGCTTCGACGTTTACCACCAGCTGAACCTGGGCGCCCAGTGAATAAAAATCCCCAAAAATCACAAACGTCCGACGATTGCTCGCGCACCCAAAGTGCCAGACAGTCAAGCTCTTGCTGCTCCTCACCGCCCATTCCCAGCGCATCTACAGCACCACAGACATCGGGGCTCCGGGCTTTCCCTGACCAACAGGGCTTCGACGTTTACCACCAGCTGCACTTCGGCTCCCACTGAAAAAAAACCCCGAAAAATCACGAACGTCGGACGATTGCTCCCACACCAAAAGTGCCAGCCAGTCAAGCTCTTGCTGCTCCTCACCGCCCATTGGCAGCGCATCTACAGCACCACAGACATCGGGGCTCTGGGCTTTCCCTGACCAAAAGGGCTTCGACGTTTACCACCAGGTGTACCTGGTCGCCCACTGAAAAAATACCCCGAAAAATCACGAACGTCGGACGATTGCTCCCACACAGAATGTGCCAGCCTGTCAAGCTCTTGCTGCTCCTCACCGGCCATTCCCAGCGCATCTACAGCATCACAGACATCGGGGCTCCGGGCTTTCCCTGACCAACAGGGCTTCGACGTTTACCACCAGCTGCACCTGGGCGCCCACTGAAAAGAACCCCGAAAAATCAGAAACGTCGGACGATTGCTCCGACACCAAAAGTGCCAGCAACTCAAGCTCTTGCTGCTCCTCACCGGCCATTCCCAGCGCATCTACAGCACCACAGACATCGCGGCTCTGGGCTTTCCCTGACCAACAGGGCTTCGACATTTACCACCAGGTGCACCTGGGCGCCCACTGAAAAAAATAAACGAAAAATAACAAATGTCGGACGATTGCTCCCACAGCGAAAGTGCCAGCCAGTCAAGCTCTTGCTGCTCCTCACCGGCCATTGGAGGCGCATCTACAGCACCACAGACATCGGGGCTCCGGGCTTTCCCTGACCAACAGGCCTTCGACGTTTACCACCCGCTGCACCTGGGCTCCCACTGAAAAGAACCCCGAAAAATCACAAACGTTGGACGATTGCTCCCACACCAAAAGTGCCAGCCAGTCAAGCTCTTCCTGCTCCTCACCGGGCATTGGCAGTGCATCTACAGCACCACAGACACCGGGGCTCCGGGCTTTCCCTGACTAACAGGGATTCGACGTTTACCACCCGCTGCACCTGGGCTCCCACTGAAAAGAACCCCGAAAAATAACGAACATCGGACGATTGCTCCCACACCGAAAGTGCCAGCCAGTCAAGCTCTTGCTGCTCCTCACCGGCCATTCCCAGCGCATCTACAGCACTACAGACATCGGGGCTCCGGGCTTTCCCTGACCAACAGGGCTTCGACGTTTACCACCAGCTGCAGCTGGGCGCACACTGAAAAAAAACCCTGAAACATCAAAAACGTCGGACGATTGCTCCCACACCGAAAGTGCCAGCCAGTCAAGCTCTTGCTGCTCCTCACCGGCCATAGGCAGCACATCTACAGCAGCACAGACATCGGGGCTCCGGGCTTTCCCTGACCAACAGGGCTTCGACGTTTACCACCAGCTGAACCTGGGCGCCCAGTGAATAAAAATCCCCAAAAATCACAAACGTCCTAAGATTGCTCCCACACCGAAAGTGCCAGACAGTCAAGCTCTTGCTGTTCCTCACCGTCCATTGGCAGCGCATCTACAGCACCACAGACATCGGGGCTCCGGGATTTACCTGACCAACAGGGCTTCGACATTTACCACCAGCTGCACCTGGGCGCCCACTGAAAAAAAACCCTGAAAAATCACGAACGTCGGACGATTGCTCCCACACTGAAAGTTCCAGCAACTCAAGCTCTTGCTGCTACTCACCTCCCATTCCCAGCGCATCTACAGCACCACAGACATCGGGGCTCCGGGCTTTCCCTGACCAACTGGGCTTCGACGTTTACCACCAGCTGAACCTGGGCCCCCACTGAAATAAAACCCCCAAAAATCATGAACGTCAGACGATTGATCGCACACCGAAAGTGCCAGCCAGTCAAGCTCTTGCTGCTCCTCACCGGCCATTGCCAGCCCATCTACAGCCCCACAGACATCGGGGCTCCGGGCTTTCCCTGATGAACAGGGCTTCGACGTTTACCACCCACTGCACCTGGGCGCCCACTGAAAAAAATAAACGAAAAATCACAAACGTCGGACAATTGCTCCCACACCGAAAGTGCCAGCCAGTCAAGCTCTTGCTGCTACTCACCTCCCATTCCCAGCGCATCTACAGCACCACAGACATCGGGGCTCCGGGCTTTCCCTGACCAACAGGGCTTCGACATTTACCACCAGCTGCACCTGGGCGCCCACTGAAATAAAACCCCGAAAAATAACAAACGTCGGACGATTGCTCCCACACCGAAAGTGCCAGCCAGTCAAGCTCTTGCTGCTCCTCACCGGCCATTGGCAGCGCATCTACAGCACCACAGACATCGGGGCTCCGAGCTTTCCCTGACCAACAGGGCTTCGACGTTTACCACCAGCTGCACTTGGGCGCCCGCTGAAAAAAATAAACGAAAAATCACGAACATCGCACGATTGCTCCCACACCGAAAGTGCCAGCCAGTCAAGCTCTTGCTGCTCCTCACCGGCCATTGGTAGCACATCTACAGCACCACAGACATCGGGGCTCCGAGCTTTCCCTGACCAACAGGGCTTCGACGTTTACCACTCGCTGAACCTGGGCACCCACTGAAAGTAAAACCCCGAAAAATCACGAACGTCGGACGATTGCTCCCACACCGAAAGTGCCAGCCTGTCAAGCTCTTGCTGCTCCTCACCGGCCATTGGCCGCGCATCTACAGCACGACAGACATCGGGGCTCCGGGCTTTCCCTGACCAACAGGGCTCAGAAGTTTACCACCAGCTGAACCTGGGCGCCCACTGAAAAAAAACCCTGAAAAATTAAAAACGACGGACGATTGCTCCCACACCGAAAGTGCCAGCCAGTCAAGCTCTTGCTGCTGCTCACAGGCCATTGGCAGCGCATGTACAGCACCACAGACATCGGGGCTCTGGGCTTTCCCTGACGAACAGGGCTTCGACGTTTACCACCAGCTGCACCTGGGCGCCCACTGAAAAAAATAACGAAATATCACGAACATCAGACGATTGCTCCCACACCGAAAGTGCCAGCAACTCAAGCTCATGCTGCTTCTCACCGGACTTTGGCAGTGCATCTACAGCACCACAGACATCGCGGCTCCGGGCTTTCCCTGACCAACAGGGCTTCGACGTTTACCACCAGGTGCACCTGCGCTCCCACTGAAAAAAAACCCCGAAAAATCACGAACGTCGGACGATTACTCCCACAACGAAAGTGCCAGCAACTCAAGCTCATGCTGCTTCTCACCGGACTTTGGCAGTGCATCTACAGCACCACAGACATCGGGGTTCTCCGCTTTTCCTGAACAACAGGGCTTCGACGTTTACCACCAGCTGCACCTGGGCGCCCACTGAAAAAAATAAATGAAAAATCACGAACGTCGGACGATTGCTCCCACACCAAAAGTGCCAGCCAGTCAAGCTCTTGCTGCTCCTCACCGGCCATTCCCAGCGCATCTACAGCACCACCGACACCGGGGCTCCGGGATTTCCCTGACCAACAGGGCTTCGACGTTTACCACCAGCTGCACCTGGGCGCCCACCTAAAAAAAATCCCCAAAAATCACAAATGTCGGACGATTGCTCCCACACCTTAATTGTCATCGGGTCACGCTACTGATACTCCTCATGGGCCATTGCCAGCGCATCTACAGCCCCACAGACATCGGGGCTCCGGGCTTTCCCTGACCAACAGGGCTTCGACGTTTACCACCCGCAGAACCTGGGCGCCCACTGAAAGTAAAACCCCGAAGAATCACGAACGTCGGACGATTATTCCCACAGCGAAAGTGCCAGCAACTCAAGTTCCTGCTGCTACTCACCGGACTTTGGCAGTGCATCTACAGCACCACAGACATCGGGGCTCCGGGCTTTCCCTGACCAACTGGGCTTCGACGTTTACCACCAGCTGAACCTGGGCGCCCACTGAAAAAAATAAACGAAAAATAACAAACGTCGGACGATTGGTCCCACAGCGAAAGTGCCAGCCAGTCAAGCTCTTGCTGCTACTCACCGCCCATTGGCAGCGCATCTACAGCACCACAGACATCGGGGCTCCGGGCTTTCCCTGACCAACAGGGCTTCGACGTTTACCACCAGCTGCACCTGGGTGCCGCCTGAAAAAAAAACTCCAACAATCACAAATGTCGGACGATTCCTGCCACACCTTAAATGCCAGCCTGTCAAGCTCTTGCTGCTACTCACCGGACATTCCCAGCGCATCTATAGCACCACAGACATCAGGGCTCTGGAATTTCCCTGACGAACAGGGCTTCGACGTTTACCACCAGCTGCACCTGGGCGCCCACTGAAAAAAAAACCGCAAAAATCACGAACGTCGGACGATTGCTCCCACAACGAAAGTGCCAGCAACTCAAGCTCTTGCTGCTCCTCACCGGACTTTGGCAGCGCATCTACAGCACCACAGACATCGGGGCTCCGGGCTTTCCCTGACCATCAGGGCTTCGACATTTACCACCAGCTGCACCTGGGCTCCCACTGAAATAAAACCCCGAAAAATCACGAACGTCGGACGATTGCTCCCACAACGAAAGTGCCAGCAACTCAAGCTCTTGCTGCTCCTCACCGGACTTTGGCAGTGCATCTACAGCACCACAGACATCGGGGCTCCGGGCTTTCCCTGACGAACAGGGCTTCGACGTTTACCACCAGCTGCACCTGGGCGCCCACTGAAAAAAATAAACGAAAAATCATGAATATCGGACGATTGCTCCCACACCGAAAGTGCCAGCCAGTCAAGCTCTTGCTGCTACTCACCGCCCATTGGCAGGGCATCTACAGCACCACAGACATCGGGGCTCTGGGCTTTCCCTGACCAACAGGGCTTCGACGTTTACCACCAGCTGAACCTGGGCGCACACTGAAAAAAATAAACTAAAAATCACGAACATCGGACGATTCCTCCCACACCGAAAGTGCCAGACAGTCAAGCTCTTGCTGCTCCTCACCGGCCATTGGCAGCTCATCTACAGCATCACAGATATCGGGGCTCCGGGCTTTCCGTGACCAACAGGGCTTCGACGTTTACCACCAGCTGAACCTGGGCGCCCACTGAAAGTAAAACCCCGAAAAATCACGAACATCGGACGATTGCTCCCACACCGAAAGTGCCAGCAACTCAAGCTCTTGCTGCTCCTCACCGCCCATTCCCAGCGCATCTACAGCACCACAGACATCGCGGCTCCGGGCTTTCCCTCACCAACAGGGCTTCGACATTTACCACCAGCTGCACCTGGTTACCCCCTGAAAAAAAACCCTGAAAAATCAAAAACGTCAGACGATTGCTCCCACACTGAAAGTGCCAGCAACTGAAGCTCTTGCTGCTCCTCACCGGCCATTGGCAGCGCATCTACAGCACCACAGACATCGCGGCTCTGGGCTTTCCCTGACCAACAGGACTTCGACATTTACCACCAGCTGCACCTGGTTACCCCCTGAAAAAAAACCCTGAAAAATCAAAAACGTCAGACGATTGCTCCCACACTGAAAGTGCCAGCAACTCAAGCTCTTGCTGCTACTCACCGCCCATTGGCAGGGCATCTACAGCACCACAGACATCGGGGCTCCGAGCTTTCCCTGACCAACAGGGCTTCAACGTTTACCACCAGCTGCACCTGGGCGCCCACTGAAATAAAACCCCAAAAAATCACGAACGTCGGACGATTGCTCCCACACTGAAAGTGCCAGCCAGTCAAGCTCTTGCTGCTCCTCACCGGCCATTCCCAGCGCATCTACAGCACCACAGACATCGGGGCTCCGGGCTTTCCCTGACCAACAGGGCTTCGACGTTTACCACCCGCTGCACCTGGGCGCCCACTGAAAAAAATAAACGAAAAATCACAAACGTCGGACGATTGCTCCCACACCGGAAGTGCCAGCCAGTCAAGCTCTTGCTGCTCCTCACCGGCCATTGGCAGCGCATCTACAGCACCACAGACATCGGGGCTCCGGGCTTTCCCTGACCAACAGGCTTTCGACATTTACCACCAGCTGCACATGGGTGCACCCTGAAAAAAAAACCCCAACAATCACAAATGTCGGACGATTCCTGCCACACCTTAAATGCCAGCCTGTCAACCTCTTGCTGCTCCTCACCGCCCATTCCCAGCGCATCTACAGCACCACAGACATCGGGGCTCTGGGCTTTCCCTGACCAACAGGGCTTCGACGTTTACCACCAGCTGCACCTGGGCGCCCACTGAAATAAAACCCCGAAAAATCACGAACGTCGGACGATTGCTCCCACACCAAAAGTGCCAGCCAGTCAAGCTCTTGCTGCTCCTCACCGGACAGTGGCAGTGCATCTACAGCACCACAGACATCGGGGCTCCGGGCTTTCCCTGACCAACAGGGCTTCAACGTTTACCACCAGCTGCAACTGGGCGCCCACTGAAAAAAATAAACGAAAAATCACGAACATCGCACGATTGCTCCCACACCGAAAGTGCCAGCCAGTCAAGCTCTTGCTGCTCCTCACCGGCCATTGGCAGTGCATCTACAGCACCACAGACATCGGGGCTCCGGGCTTTCCCTGACCAACAGGCCTTCGACATTTACCACCAGCTGCACCTGGGCGCCCACTGAAATAAAACCCCGAAAAATCACGAACGTCGGACGATTGCTCCCACACCAAAAGTGCCAGCCAGTCAAGCTCTTGCTGCTCCTCACCGGACTTTGGCAGCGCATCTACAGCACCACAGACATCGGGGCTCCGGGATTTCCCTGACCAACAGGGCTTCGACGTTTACCACCAGCGGCACCTGGGTGCCGCCTGAAAAAAAAACTCCAACAATCACAAATGTCGGACGATTCCTGCCACACCTTAAATGCCAGCCAGTCAAGCTCTTGCTGCTACTCACCGGACATTCCCAGCGCATCAATAGCACCACAGACATCAGGGCTCTGGAATTTCCCTGACGAACAGGGCTTCGACGTTTACCACCAGCTGCACCTTGGCGCCCACTGAAAAAAAAACCGCAAAAATCACGAACGTCGGACGATTGCTCCCACACCGAAAGTGCCAGCCTGTCAAGCTCTTGCTGCTCCTCACCGCCCATTCCCAGCGCATCTACAGCACCACAGACATCGGGGCTCCGGGCTTTCCCTGACCAACAGGGCTTCGACGTTTACCACTCGCTGCAGCTGGGCTCCCACTGAAAAGAACCCCGAAAAATCACGAACGTCGGACGATTGCTCCCACACCGAAAGTGCCAGCCGGTCAAGCTCTTGCTGCTCCTCACCGGACTTTGGCAGTGCATCTACAGCACCACAGACATCGGGGCTCCGGGCTTTCCCTGACCAACAGGGCTTCGACGTTTACCACCAGCTGCACCTGGGTGCCCCCTGAAAAAAAAACCCCAAAAATCACAAATGTCAGACGATTCCTGCCACACCTTAAATGCCAGCCTGTCAAGCTCTTGCTGCTCCTCACCGGCCATTCCCAGCGCATCTACAGCACCACAGGTATCGGGGCTCCGAGCTTTCCCTGACGAACCGGGCTTCGACATTTACCACCAGCTGCACCTGGGTGCCCCCTGAAAAAAAAAACCCAGAAATCACAAATGTCGGACGATTCCTGCCACACCTTAAATGCCAGCCTGTCAAGCTCTTGCTGCTACTCACCGGCCATTCCCAGCGCATCTACAGCACCACAGACACCGGGGCTCCGGGCTTTCCCTGACCAACAGGGCTTCGACATTTACCACCAGCTGCACCTAGTTGCCCACTGAAAAAAAACCCTGAAAAATGACTAACGTCGGACTATTGCTCCCACACCAAAAGTGCCAGCCTGTCAAGCTCTTGCTGCTCCTCACCGGACAGTGGCAGTGCATCTACAGCACCACAGACATCGGGGCTCCGGGCTTTCCCTGACCAACAGGGCTTCGACGTTTACCACCAGCTGCACCTGGGCGCCCACTGAAAAAAACTCCGAAAAATCACAAACGTCGGACTACTGATCCCACACTGAAAGTGCCAGCCAGTCAAGCTCTTGCTGCTCCTCACCGGCCATTCCCAGCGCATCTACAGCACCACAGACATCGGGGCTCCGGGCTTTCCCTGACCAACAGGGCTTCGACGTTTACCACCAGCTGCACCTAGTTGGCCACTGAAAAAAAACCCTGAAAAATCAAAAGCGTCGGACGATTGATCCCACACTGAAAGTGCCAGCCAGTCAAGCTCTTGCTGCTCCTCACCGGCCATTGGAGGCGCATCTACAGCACCACAGACATCGGGGCTCCGGGCTTTCCCTGACCAACAGGGCTTCGACGTTTACCACCAGCTGAACCTGGGCGCCCACTGAAAGTAAAACCCCAAAGAATCACGAACGTCGGACGATTGCTCCCACACCGAAAGTGCCAGCAACTCAAGCTCCTGATGCTCCTCACCGGCCATTCCCAGTGCATCTACAGCACCACAGACATCGGGGCTCCGGGCTTTCCCTGACCAACAGGGCTTCGACGTTTACCACCCGCTGCACCTGGGCGCCCACTGAAAAAAATAAACGAAAAATCACAAACGTCGGACGATTGCTCCCACACCGAAAGTGCCAGCCAGTCAAGCTCTTGCTGCTCCTCACCGGCCATTCCCAGCGCATCTACAGCACCACAGACATCGGGGCTCCGGGCTTTCCCTGACCAACAGGGCTTCGACATTTACCACCAGCTGCACCTGGTCACCCACTGAAATAAAACCCCCAAAAATCACGAACGTCGGACGATTGCTCCCACACCCAAAGTGCCAGCCAGTCAAGCTCTTGCTGCTCCTCACCGGACTTTGGCAGTGCATCTACAGCACCACAGACATCAGGGCTCCGGGCTTTCCCTGACCAACAGGGCTTCGACGTTTACCACCAGCTGCACCTGGGCTCCCACTGAAAAAAAACCCCGAATAATCACAAACATCGGACTATTGCTCCCACACCAAAAGTGCCAGCCAGTCAAGCTCTTGCTGCTCCTCACAGGCCATTCCCAGCGCATCTACAGCACCACAGACATCGGGGCTCCGGGCTTTCCCTGACCAACTGGGCTTCGACGTTTACCACCAGCTGCACCTGGGCGCCCACTGAAAAAAATAAACGAAAAATCACAAACGTCGGACGATTGCTCCCACACCGAAAGTGCCAGCCAGTCAAGCTCTTGCTGCTCCTCACCGGCCATTGCCAGCCCATCTACAGCACCACAGACATCGCGGCTCCGAGCTTTCCCTGACCAACAGGGCTTCGACATTTACCACCAGCTGCACCTGGGCGCCCAGTGAAATAAAACCCCGAAAAATCACGAACGTCGGACGATTGCTCCCACAACGAAAGTGCCAGCCTGTCAAGGTCTTGCTGCTCCTCACCGCCCATTGGCAGCGCATCTACAGCACCACAGACATCGGGGCTCCGGGCTTTCCCTGACCAACAGGGCTTCGACATTTACCACCAGCTGCACCTGGGCGCCCACTGAAAGTAAAACCCCGAAGAATCACGAACGTCGGACGATTGCTCGCACACCGAAAGTGCCAGCCAGTCAAGCTCTTGCTGCTCCTTACCGGCCATTGCCAGCCCATCTACAGCACCACAGACATCGGGGCTCTGGGCTTTCCCTGATGAACAGGGCTTCGACATTTACCATCAGCTGCACCTGGGCGCCCACTGAAAGTAAAACCCCGAAAAATCACGAACGTCGGACGATTCCTCCCACACCGAAAGTGCCAGCAACTCAAGCTCTTGCTGGTACTCACCGGACTTTGGCAGTGCATCTACAGCACCACAGACATCGGGGCTCCGGGCTTTCCCTGAACAACAGGGCTTCAACGTTTACCACCAGCTGCACCTGGGCGCCCACTGAAAGTAAAACCCCGAAAAATCACAAACGTTGGACGATTCCTGCCACACCTTAAATGCCAGCCTGTCAAGCTCTTGCTGCTACTCACCGGACATTCCCAGCGCATCTATAGCACCACAGACATCAGGGCTCTGGAATTTCCCTGACGAACAGGGCTTCGACGTTTACCACCAGCTGCACCTGGGCGCCCACTGAAAAAAATAAACGAAAAATCACGAACATCGCACGATTGCTCCCACACCGAAAGTGCCAGCAAATCAAGCTCTTGCTGCTCCTCACCGGCCATTCCCAGCGCATCTACAGCACCACAGACATCGCGGCTCCGGGCTTTCCCTGACCAACAGGGCTTCGACATTTACCACCAGCTGCACCTGGTTACACACTGAAAAAAAACCCTGAAAAATCACAAACGTCGGACGATTGCTCCCACACCGAAAGTGCCAGCAACTCAAGCTCTTGCTGCTCCTCACCGGCCATTGGCAGCGCAACTACAGCACCACAGACATCGGGGCTCCGGGCTTTCCCTGACCAACAGGGCTTCGACATTTACCACCAGCTGCACCTGGTCACCCACTGAAATAAAACCCCCAAAAATCACGAACGTCGGACGATTGCTCCCACACCCAAAGTGCCAGCCAGTCAAGCTCTTGCTGCTCCTCACCGGACTTTGGCAGTGCATCTACAGCACCACAGACATCGGGGCTCCGGGCTTTCCCTGACCAACAGGGCTTCGACGTTTACCACCAGCTGCACCTGGGCTCCCACTGAAAAAAACCCCGATTAATCACAAACATCGGACTATTGCTCCCACACCAAAAGTGCCAGCCAGTCAAGCTCTTGCTGCTCCTCACCGGCCATTCCCAGCGCATCTACAGCACCACAGACATCGGGGCTCCGGGCTTTCCCTGACCAACAGGGCTTCGACGTTTACCACCAGCTGAACCTGGGCGCCCACTGGAAAAAAAACCCGAAAAATCACGAACGTCGGACGATTGTTCCCACATTGAAAGTGCCAGCCAGTCAAGCTCTTGCTGCTCCTCACCGGCCATTCCCAGCGCATCTACAGCACCACAGATATCGGGGTTCTGCGCTTTCCCTGACCAACAGGGCTTCGACGTTTACCACCAGCTGAACCTGGGCGCCCGCTGAAAAAAATAAAAGAAAAATCACGAACATCGGACGATTGCTCCCACACCGAAAGTGCCAGACAGTCAAGCTCTTGCTGCTCCTCACCGGCCATTGGCAGCTCATCTACAGCACCACAGACATCGGGGCTCCGGGCTTTCCCTGACCAACAGGGCTTCGACATTTACCACCAGCTGCACCTGGGCGCCCACTGAAATAAAACCCCGAAAAATCACGAACGTCGGACGATTGCTCCCACACCAAAAGTGCCAGCAACTCAAGCTCTTGCTGCTACTCACCGGACTTTGGCAGTGCATCTACAGCACCACAGACATCGGGGCTCCGGACTTTCCCTGATCAACTGGGCTTCGACGTTTACCACCAGCTGCACCTGGGCGCCCACTGAAATAAAACCCCGAAAAATCACGAACGTCGGACGATTGCTCCCACACTGAAAGTGCCAGCAACTCAAGCTCTTGCTGCTACTCACCGGACTTTGGGAGTGCATCTACAGCACCACAGACATCGGGGTTCTACGCTTTCCCTGACCAACTGGGCTTCGACATTTACCATCAGCTGCACCAGGGCGCCCACTGAAAAAAATAAACGAAAAATCATGAACATCGGACGATTGCTCCCACACCGAAAGTGCCAGCCAGTCAAGCTCTTGCTGCTCCTCACCGGCCATTCCCAGCGCATCTACAGCACCACAGACATCGGGGCTCCGGGCTTTCCCTGACCAACAGGGCTTCGACGTTTACCACCAGCTGAACCTGG
This sequence comes from Chlamydotis macqueenii, assembly GCF_036417535.1. Classification (NCBI taxonomy): domain Eukaryota; kingdom Metazoa; phylum Chordata; class Aves; order Otidiformes; family Otididae; genus Chlamydotis; species Chlamydotis macqueenii. The sequence continues at coordinate 51,370 of NW_028239246.1, forward strand.
GCGCCCACTGAAATAAAACCCCCCAAAATCACGAACGTCGGACGATTGTTCCCACATTGAAAGTGCCAGCCAGTCAAGCTCTTGCTGCTCCTCACCGGCCATTCGCAGCGCATCTACAGCACCACAGACATCGGAGCTCTGCGCTTTCCCTGACCAACAGGGCTTCGACGTTTACCACCAGATGAACCTGGGCGCCCACTGAAAAAAAACCCCGAATAATCACAAACATCGGACGATTGCTCCCACACCAAAAGTGCCAGACAGTCAACCTCTTGCTGCTCCTCACCGGCCATTGGCAGCGCATCTACAGCACCACAGACATCGCGGCTCTGGGCTTTCCCTGACCAACAGGCCTTCGACATTTACCACCAGCTGCACCTAGTTGGCCACTGAAAAAAAACCCTGAAAAATCAAAAACGTCGGACAATTGATCCAACACCGAAAGTGCCAGCCAGTCAAGCTCTTGCTGCTCCTCACCGGACTTTGGCAGCGCATCTACAGCACCACAGACATCGGAGCTCCGGGCTTTCCCTGACCAACAGGGCTTCGACGTTTACCACTCGCTGCACCTGGGCTCCCACTGAAAAGAACCCCGAAAAATCACGAACGTCGGACGATTGCTCCCACACCGAAAGTGCCAGCAACACAAGCTCTTTCTGCTCCTCACCGGCCATTCCTAGCGCATCTACAGCACCACAGACATCGGGGCTCCGGGCTTTCCCTGACCAACAGGGCTTCGACGTTTACCACCAGCTGAACCTGGGCGCCCACTGGAAAAAAAACCCGAAAAATCACGAACGTCGGACGATTGCTCCCACACCAAAAGTGCCAGCCAGTCAAGCTCTTGCTGCTCCTCACCGGACATTCCCAGCGCATCTACAGCACCACAGATATCGGGGTTCTGCGCTTTCCCTGACCAACAGGGCTTCGACGTTTACCACCAGCTGAACCTGGGCGCCCGCTGAAAAAAATAAAAGAAAAATCACGAACGTCGGACGATTGCTCCCACACCGAAAGTGCCAGCAACTCAAGCTCTTGCTGCTCCTCACCGCCCATTCCCAGCGCATCTACAGCACCACAGACATCGGGGCTCTGGGCTTTCCCTGACCAACAGGGCTTCGACGTTTACCACCAGCTGCACCTGGTTACCCACTGAAAAAAAACCCTGAAAAATCACGAACGTCGGACGATTGCTCCCACACCGAAAGTGCCAGCCAGTCAAGCTCTTGCTGCTCCTCACCGGCCATTCCCAGCGCATCTACAGCACCACAGATATCGGGGTTCTGCGCTTTCCCTGAACAACAGGGCTTCGACGTTTACCACCAGCTGAACCTGGGCGCCCGCTGAAAAAAATAAAAGAAAAATCACGAACATCGGACGATTGCTCCCACACCGAAAGTGCCAGCCAGTCAAGCTCTTGCTGCTCCTCACCGGCCATTCCCAGCGCATCTACAACACCACAGACATCGGGGCTCCGGGCTTTCCCTGACCAACAGGGCTTCGACGTTTACCACCAGCTGCACCTGGGCGCCCACTGAAAAAAAACCCCGAAAACTCACGAACGTCGGACGATTGTTCCCACACCGAAAGTGCCAGCAACACAAGCTCTTGCTGCTCCTCACCGGCCATTCCCAGCGCATCTACAGCACCACAGACATCGGGGCTCCGGGCTTTCCCTGACCAACAGGCCTTCGACATTTACCACCAGCTGCACCTGGGCGCCCACTGAAATAAAACCCCGAAAAATCACGAACGTCGGGCGATTGCTCCCACACTGAAAGTGCCAGCAACTCAAGCTCTTGCTGCTACTCACCGGCCATTCCCAGCGCATCTACAGCACCACAGACATCGGGGCTCCGGGCTTTCCCTGACCAACTGGGCTTCGACGTTTACAACCAGCTGAACCTGGGCGCCCACTGAAATAAAACCCCCAAAAATCACGAACGTCGGACGATTGCTCCCACACCAAAAGTGCCAGCCAGTCAAGCTCTTGCTGCTCCTCACCGGACTTTGGGAGCGCATCTACAGCACCACAGACATCGGGGCTCCGGGCTTTCCCTGACCAACAGGGCTTCGACATTTACCACCAGCTGCACCTGGGCGCCCACTGAAAAAACACCCCGAATAATCACAAACATCGGACTATTGCTCCCACACCAAAAGTGCCAGACAGTCAACCTCTTGCTGCTCCTCACCGGCCATTGGCAGCGCATCTACAGCACCACAGACATCGGGGCTCCGGGATTTCCCTGACCAACAGGGCTTCGACATTTACCACCAGCTGCACCTGGGCGCCCACTGAAATAAAACCCCGAAAAATCACGAACGTCGGACGATTGCTCCCACACCGAAAGTGCCAGCAACTCAAGCTCTTGCTGTTCCTCACCGGCCATTCCCAGCGCATCTACAGCACCACAGACATCGGGGCTCCGGGCTTTCCCTGACCAACAGGGCTTCGACGTTTACCACCAGCTGCACCTGGGCGCCCACTGAAAAAAAACCCCGAAAAATCACAAACATCGCACGATTGCTCCCACACCGAAAGTGCCAGCCAGTCAAGCTCTTGCTGCTCCTCACCGGCCATTGGCAGCGCATCTACAGCACCACAGACATCGCGGCTCCGGGCTTTCCCTGACCAACAGGGCTTCGACATTTACCACCAGCTGCACCTGGGAGCCCACTGAAATAAAACCCCGAAAAATCACGAACGTCGGACGATTGCTCCCACACCGAAAGTGCCAGCCAGTCAAGCTCTTGCTGCTCCTCACCGGCCATTGGCAGCGCATCTACAGCACCACAGACATCGGGGCTCCGGGCTTTCCCTGACCAACAGGGCTTCGACGTTTACCACCAGCTGAACCTGGGCTCCCACTGAAAAGAACCCCGAAAAATCACGAACGTCGGACGATTGCTCCCACACCGAAAGTGCCAGCAACACAAGCTCTTGCTGCTCCTCACCGCCCATTCCCAGCGCATCTACAGCACCACAGACATCGGGGCTCCGGGCTTTCCCTGACGAACAGGGCTTCGACGTTTACCACCAGCTGCACCTGGGCGCCCACTGAAAAAAATAAACGAAAAATCATGAACATCGGACGATTGCTCCCACACCGAAAGTGCCAGCCAGTCAACCTCTTGCTGCTCCTCACTGGCCATTGGCAGCGCATCTACAGCACCACAGACATCGGGGCTCCGGGCTTTCCCTGACCAACAGGGCTTCGACGTTTACCACCAGCTGAACCTGGGAGCCCAGTGAAATAAAACCCCGAAAAATCACGAACGTCGGACGATTCCTCCCACACCGAAAGTGCCAGCAACTCAAGCTCTTGCTGCTCCTCACCGGCCATTCCCAGCGCATCTACAGCACCACAGACATCGGGGCTCTGGGCTTTCCCTGACCAACAGGCCTTCGACGTTTACCACCAGCTGCACCTGGGCTCCCACTGAAAAGAACCCTGAAAAATCACGAACGTCGGACGATTGCTCCCACACCAAAAGTGCCAGACAGTCAAGCTCTAGCTGCTGAACACCGGCCATTCCCAGCGCATCTACAGCACCACAGACATCGGGGCTCCGGGCTTTCCCTGACCAACTGGGCTTCGACGTTTACCACCAGCTGAACCTGGGCGCCCACTGAAATAAAAACCCGAAAAATCACGAACGTCGGACGATTGCTCCCACAACGAAAGTGCCAGCAACTCAAGCTCTTGCTGCTACTCACCGGACTTTGGCAGTGCATCTACAGCACCACAGACATCGGGGCTCCAGGCTTTCCCTGACGAACAGCGTTCGACGTTTACCACCAGCTGCACCTGGGCGCCCACTGAAAAAAATAAACGAAAAATCATGAATATTGGACGATTGCTCCCACACCGAAACTGCCAGCAACTCAAGCTCTTGCTGCTACTCACTGCCCATTGGCAGGGCATCTACAGCACCACAGACATCGGGGCTCCGAGCTTTCCCTGACCAACAGGGCTTCGACGTTTACCACCAGCTGCACCTGGGTGCCCCCTGAAAAAAAAACCCCAAAAATCACAAATGTCGGACGATTCCTGCCACACCTTAAATGCCAGCCTGTCAAGCTCTTGCTGCTCCTCACCCGCCATTGGAGGCGCATCTACAGCACCACAGACATCGGGGCTCCGGGCTTTCCCTGACCAACAGGGCTTCAATGTTTACCACCAGCTGCACCTGGGCGCCCACTGAAAAAAATAAACGAAAAATCACGAACATCGCACGATTGCTCCCACACCGAAAGTGCCAGCAACTCAAGCTCTTGCTGCTACTCACCTCCCATTCCCAGCGCATCTACAGCACCACAGACATCGGGGCTCCGGGCTTTCCCTGACGAACAGGGCTTCGACGTTTACCACCAGCTGAACCTGGGCGCGCACTGGAAAAAAAACCCGAAAAATCACGAACGTCGGACGATTGTTCCCACATTGAAAGTGCCAGCCAGTCAAGCGCTTGCTGCTATTCACCGGCCATTGGCAGCGCATCTACAGCACCACAGACATCGGGGCTCCGGGCTTTCCCTGACCAACAGGGCTTCGACGTTTACCACCCGCTGCACCTGGGCGCCCACTGAAAAGAACACCGAAAAATCACAAACGTCGGACGATTGCTCCCACACCGAAAGTGCCAGCCAGTCAAGCTCATGCTGCTCCTCACCGGCCATTCCCAGCGCATCTACAGCACCACAGACATCGGAGCTCCGGGCTTTCCATGACGAACCAGGCTTCGACATTTACCACCAGCTGCACCTGGGCTCCCACTGAAAAGAACCCCCGAAAAATCACGAACATCGGACGATTGCTCCAACACCGAAAGTGCCAGCCTGTCAAGCTGTAGCTACTCCTCACCAGCCATTGCCAGCGCATCTACAGCACCACAGACATCGGGGCTCTGGACTTTCCTTGACGAACAGGGCTTCGACGTTTACCACCAGCTGCACCTGGGCGCCCACTGAAAAGAACCCCCAAAAAATCACGAACATCGGTCGATTCCTCCCACACCGAAAGTGCCAGCAACACAAGTTCTTGCTGCTTCTCACCGGCCATTCCCAGCGCATCTACAGCACCACAGACATCGGGGCTCCGGGCTTTCCCTGACCAACAGGGCTTCGACGTTTACCACCAGCTGCAACTGGGCGCCAACTGAAATAAAACCCCGAAAAATCACGAACGTCGGACGATTCCTCCCACACCGAAAGTGCCAGCAACTCAAGCTCTTGCTGCTACACACCGGACTTTGGCAGTGCATCTACAGCACCACAGACATCGGGGTTCTGCGCTTTCCCTGAACAACAGGGCTTCAACGTTTACCACCAGCTGCACCTGGGTGCCCACTGAAAAAAACCGCGAAAAATCACAAACGTCGGACTATTGCTCCCACACTGAAAGTGCCAGCCAGTCAAGCTCTTGCTGCTCCTCACCGGCCATTGGCAGCGCATCTACAGCACCACAGACATCGCGGCTCTGGGCTTTCCCTGACCAACAGGCCTTCGACATTTACCACCAGCTGCACCTAGTTGGCCACTGAAAAAAAACCCTGAAAAATCGAAAACGTCGGACAATTGATCCCACACCCAAAGTGCCAGCCAGTCAAGCTCTTGCAGTTCCTCACCGGCCAGTGGCAGCTCATGTACAGCACTACAGACATCGGAGCTCCGGGCTTTCCCTGACCAACAGGGCTTCGACGTTTACCACTCGCTGCACCTAGGCTCCCACTGAAAAGAACCCCGAAATATCACGAACGTCGGACGATTGCACCCACACCGAAAGTGCCAGCAACACAAGCTCTTGCTGCTCCTCACCGGCCACTCCCAGCGCATCTACAGCACCACAGACATCGGGGCTCCGGGCTTTCCCTGACCAACTGGGCTTCAACGTTTACCACCAGCTGAACCTGGGCGCCCACTGAAATAAAACCTCCAAAAATCACGAACGTCGGACGATTGCTCCCACACCGAAAGTGCCAGACAGTCAAGCTCTTGCTGCTCCTCACCGGCCATTGGCAGCGCATCTACAGCACCACAAATATCGGGGCTCCGAGCTTTCCCTGACCAACAGGGCTTCGACATTTACCATCACCTGCACCTGGGTGCCCACTGAAAAAAACCCCGAAAAATCACAAACATCGGACTATTGCTCCCACACTGAAAGTTCCAGCCAGTCAAGCTCTTGCTGCTCCTCACCGGCCATTGGCAGCGCATCTACAGCACCACAGACATCGGGGTTCTGCGCGTTCCCTGACCAACAGGGCTTCGACGTTTACCACCAGCTGAACCTGGGCGCCCACTGAAAAAAATAAAAGAAAAATCACGAACATCGGACAATTGCTCCCACACCAAAAGTGCCAGCCAGTCAAGCTCTTGCTGCTCCTCACCGGCCATTCCCAGCGAATCTACAGCACCACAGACATCGGGGCTCCGGGCTTTCCCTGACCAACAGGGCTTCGACGTTTACAACCAGCTGCACCTGGGCGCCCACTGAAAAAAATAAACGAAAAATCACGAACATCGGACGATTGCTCCCACACCGAAAGTGCCAGCAACTCAAGCTCTTGCTGCTACTCACCGCCCATTGGCAGGGCATCTACAGCACCACAGACATCGGGGCTCCGAGCTTTCCCTGACCAACAGGGCTTCAACGTTTACCACCAGCTGCACCTGGGCGCCCACTGAAAAAAACCCCAAAAATCACGAACGTCGGACGATTGCTCCCACACCGAAAGTGCCAGCCTGTCAAGCTCTTGCTGCTCCTCACCGGCCATTCCCAGCGCATCTACAGCACCACAGACATCGGGGCTCCGGGCTTTCCCTGACCAACAGGGCTTCGACGTTTACCACTCGCTGCAGCTGGGCTCCCACTGAAAAGAACCCCGAAAAATCACGAACGTCGGACGATTGCTCCCACACCGAAAGTGCCAGCCAGTCAAGCTCTTGCTGCTCCTCACCGGCCATTCCCAGCGAATCTACAGCACCACAGACATCGGGGCTCCGGGCTTTCCCTGACCAACAGGGCTTCGACGTTTACAACCAGCTGCACCTGGGCGCCCACTGAAAAAAATAAACGAAAAATCACGAACATCGGACGATTGCTCCCACACCGAAAGTGCCAGCAACTCAAGCTCTTGCTGCTACTCACCGCCCATTGGCAGGGCATCTACAGCACCACAGACATCGGGGCTCCGAGCTTTCCCTGACCAACAGGGCTTCAACGTTTACCACCAGCTGCACCTGGGCGCCCACTGAAAAAAACCCCAAAAATCACGAACGTCGGACGATTGCTCCCACACCGAAAGTGCCAGCCTGTCAAGCTCTTGCTGCTCCTCACCGGCCATTCCCAGCGCATCTACAGCACCACAGACATCGGGGCTCCGGGCTTTCCCTGACCAACAGGGCTTCGACATTTACCACCAGCTGCACCAGGGTGCCCCCTGAAAAAAAAACCCCAAAAATCACGAACGTCGGACGATTCCTGCCACACCTTAAATGCCAGCCTGTCATGCTCTTGCTGCTCCTCACCGGCCATTCCCAACGCATCTACAGCACCACAGACATCGGGGCTCCGGGCTTTCCCTGACCAACAGGGCTTCAACGTTTACCACCAGCTGCACCTGGGCGCCCACTGAAATAAAACCCCGAAAAATCACGAACGTCGGACGATTGCTCCCACACCTTAAATGCCAGCCAGCCAAGCTCTTGCTGCTCCTCACCGCCCATTCCCAGCGCATCTACAGCACCACAGACATCAGGGCTCTGGACTTTCCCTGACCAACAGGGCTTCAACGTTTACCACCAGCTGAACCTGGGCGCCCACTGAAAAGAACCCCGAAAAATCACGAACGTCGGACAATTGCTCCCACACCGAAAGTGCCAGCAACTCAAGCTCTTGCTGCTCCTCACCGGCCATTCCCAGCGCATCTACAGCACCACAGACATCGGGGCTCCGGGCTTTCCCTGACCAACAGGGCTTCGACGTTTACCACCAGCTGAACCTGGGCGCCCACTGGAAAAAAAACCCAAAAAATCACGAACGTCGGACGATTGTTCCCACATTGAAAGTGCCAGCCAGTCAAGCTCTTGCTGCTCCTCACCTCCCATTCCCAGCGCATCTACAGCACCACAGACATCGGGACTCCGGGCTTTCCCTGACCAACTGGGCTTCGACGTTTACCACCAGCTGCACCTGGGCGCCCACTGAAAAAAATAAACGAAAAATCACGAACGTCGGACGATTGCTCCCACACCGAAAGTGCCAGCCAGTCAAGCTCTTGCTGCTCCTCACCGGACAGTGGCAGTGCATCTACAGCACCACAGACATCGGGGCTCCGGGCTTTCCCTGACCAACAGGGCTTCAACGTTTACCACCAGCTGCAACTGGGCGCCCACTGAAAAAAATAAACGAAAAATCACGAACATCGCACGATTGCTCCCACACCGAAAGTGCCAGCCAGTCAAGCTCTTGCTGCTCATCACTGGCCATTCCCAGCGCATCTACAGCACCACAGACATCGGGGCTCCCGGCTTTCCCTGACCAACAGGGCTTCGACGTTTACCACCAGCTGCACCTGGGTGCCGCCTGAAAAAAAAACTCCAAAAATCACGAACGTCCGACGATTGCTCCCACACCAAAAGTGCCAGCCAGTCAAGCTCTTGCTGCTCCTCACCGGCCATTCCCAGCGCATCTACAGCACCACAGACATCAGGGCTCTGGACTTTCCCTGACGAACAGGGCTTCGACATTTACCACCAGCTGCACCTGGGCTCCCACTGAAAAAAAACCCTGAAAAATCAAAAACGTCGGACGATTGCTCCCACACCGAAAGTGCCAGCCTGTCAAGCTCTTGCTGCTCCTCACCGCCCATTCCCAGCGCATCTACAGCACCACAGACATCGGGGCTCCGGGCTTTCCCTGACCAACAGGGCTTCGACGTTTACCACTCGCTACAGCTGGGCTCCCACTGAAAAGAACCCCGAAAAATCACGAACGTCGGACGATTGCTCCCACACCGAAAGTGCCAGCCTGTCAAGCTCTTGCTGCTCCTCAGCGGCCATTGGCAGCGCATCTACAGCACCACAGACATCGGGGCTCCGGGCTTTCCCAGACCAACAGGGCTTCGACGTTTACCACCCGCTGCACCTGGGCGCCCACTGAAATAAAACCCCGAAAAATCACGAACGTCGGACAATTGCTCCCACACCAAAAGTGCCAGCAACACAAGCTCTTGCTGCTCCTCAGCGGCCATTCCCAGCGCATCTACAGCACCACAGACATCGGGGCTCCGAGCTTTCCCTGACGAACAGGGCTTCGACGTTTACCACCAGCTGAACCTGGGCCCCCACTGAAATGAAATCCCGAAAAATCACGAACGTCGGACGATTGCTCCCACACCGAAAGTGCCAGCAACTCAAGCTCTTGCTGCTACTCACCGGACTTTGGCAGTGCATCTACAGCACCACAGACATCGGGGTTCTCCGCTTTCCCTGAACAACAGGGCTTCGACGTTTACCACCAGCTGCACCTGGGCGCCCACTGAAAAAAATAAATGAAAAATCACGAACGTCGGACGATTGCTCCCACACCAAAAGTGCCAGCCAGTCAAGCTCTTGCTGCTCCTCACCAGCCATTCCCAGCGCATCTACAGCACCACAGACATCGGGGCTCTGGGCTTTCCCTGACCAACAGGGCTTCGACGTTTACCACTCGCTGCAGCTGGGCTCCCACTGAAAAGAACCCCGAAAAATCACGAACGTCGGACGATTGCTCCCACACCGAAAGTGCCAGCCTGTCAAGCTCTTGCTGCTCCTCACCGGACTTTGGCAGTGCATCTACAGCACCACAGACATCGGGGCTCCGGGCTTTCCCTGACCAACAGGGCTTCGATATTTACCACCAGCTGCACCTGGGTGCCCCCTGAAAAAAAAACCCCAAAAATCACGAACGTCGGACGATTCCTGCCACACCTTAAATGCCAGCCTGTCAAGCTCTTGCTGCTCCTCACCGGCCATTCCCAGCGCATCTACAGCACCACAGACATCGGGGCTCTGGGCTTTCCCTGACCAACAGGCCTTCGATGTTTACCACCTACTGAACCTGGGCGCCCAGTGAATAAAAATCCCCAAAAATCACAAACGTCTGACGATTGCTCCCACACTGAAAGTGCCAGCAACTCAAGCTCCTGCTGCTCCTCACCGCCCATTCCCAGCGCATCTACAGCACCACAGACATCGGGGCTCCGGGCTTTCCCTGACCAACACGGCTTCGACATTTACCACCAGCTGCACCTGTGCGCCCACTGAAAGTAAAACCCCGAAAAATCACGAACGTCGGACGATTGCTCCCACACCAAAAGTGCCAGCCAGTCAAGCTCTTGCTGCTCCTCACCGGAGAGTGGCAGTGCATCTACAGCACCACAGACATCGGGGCTCCGGGCTTTCCCTGACCAACAGGGCTTCGACGTTTACCACTCGCTGAACCTGGGCTCCCACTGAAATAAAACCCCGAAAAATCACGAACGTCGGACGATTGCTCCCACACCCAAAGTGCCAGCCAGTCAAGCTCTTGCTGCTCCTCACCGGCCATTGGCAGCGCATCTACAGCACCACAGATATCGGGGCTCCGAGCTTTCCCTGACCGACAGGGCTTCAACGTTTACCACCAGCTGCACCTGGGCGCCCACTGAAATAAAACCCCGAAAAATCACGAACGTCGGACGATTGCTCCCACACCTTAAATGCCAGCCAGCCAAGCTCTTGCTGCTCCTCACCGCCCATTCCCAGCGCATCTACAGCACCACAGACATCAGGGCTCTGGACTTTCACTGACCAACAGGGCTTCAACGTTTACCACCAGCTGAACCTGGGCGCCCACTGAAAAGAACCCCGAAAAATCACGAACGTCGGACAATTGCTCCCACACCGAAAGTGCCAGCAACTCAAGCTCTTGCTGCTCCTCAGCGGCCATTCCCAGCGCATCTACAGCACCACAGACATCGGGGCTCTACGCTTTCCCTGACCAACAGGGCTTCGACGTTTACCACCCGCTGCACCTGGGCGCCCACTGAAATAAAACCCCGAAAAATCACGAACGTCGGACAATTGCTCCCACACCAAAAGTGCCAGCAACACAAGCTCTTGCTGCTCCTCAGCGGCCATTCCCAGCGCATCTACAGCACCACAGACATCGGGGCTCTACGCTTTCCCTGACCAACAGGGCTTCGACGTTTACCACCAGCTGAACCTGGGCGCCCACTGAAATAAAACCCCGAAAAATCACGAACGTCGGACGATTGCTCCCACACCGAAAGTGCCAGCAACTCAAGCTCTTGCTGCTACTCACCGGACTTTGGCAGTGCATCTACAGCACCACAGACATCGGGGTTCTCCGCTTTCCCTGAACAACAGGGCTTCGACGTTTACCACCAGCTGCACCTGGGCGCCCACTGAAAAAAGTAAATGAAAAATCACGAACGTCGGACGATTGCTCCCACACCAAAAGTGCCAGCCAGTCAAGCTCTTGCTGCTCCTCACCGGCCATTCCCAGCGCATCTACAGCACCACCGACACCGGGGCTCCGGGCGTTCCCTGACCAACAGGGCTTCGACGTTTACCACCAGCTGAACCTGGGCGCCCACTGAAATAAAAGCCCGAAAAATCACGAACGTCGGACGATTGCTCCCACACCGAAAGTGCCAGCCAGTCAAGCTCTTGCTGCTCCTGACCGGACTTTGGCAGCGCATCTACAGCACCACAGACATCGGGGTTCTGCGCTTTCCCTGACCAACAGGGCTTTGACGTTTACCACTAGCTGAACCTGGGCGCCCCCTGAAAAAAAACCCTGAAAAATGACGAACGTCGGACGATTGCTCCCACACCAAAAGTGCCAGCCAGTCAAGCTCTTGCTGCTCCTCACCGGACAGTGGCAGTGCATCTACAGCACCACAGACATCGGTGCTCCGAGCTTTCCCTGACCATCAGGGCTTCGACATTTACCACCAGCTGCACCTGGGCTCCCACTGAAAAGAACCCCGAAAAATCACGAACGTCCGACGATTGCTCCCACACCAGAAGTGCCAGACAGTCAAGCTCTTGCTGCTACTCACCGGCCATTCCCAGCGCATCTACAGCACGACAGACATCGGGGCTCCGGGCTTTCCCTGACCAACAGGGCTTCGACGTTTACCACCAGCTGCACCTGGGCGCCCACTGAAAAAAAACCCTGAAAAATGACGAACGTCGGACGATTGCTCCCACACCAAAAGTGCCAGACAGTCAAGCTTTTGCTGCTCCTCCCCGGCCATTGGCAGCGCATGTACAGCACCACAGACATCGGGGCTCCGGGCTTTCCCTGACGAACAGGGCTTCGACATTTACCACCAGCTGCACCTGGGCACCCACTGAAATAAAACCCCGAAAAATCACAAACGTCGGACGATTCCTCCCACACAGAAAGTGCCAGCAACTCAAGCTCTTGCTGTTCCTCACCGGACTTTGGCAGTGCATCTACAGCACCACAGACATCACGGCTCCGGGCTTTCCCTGACCAACAGGGCTTCGACGTTTACCACCAGCTGCACCTGTGCGCCCACTGAAAAAAACCCCGAAAAATCACAAACGTCGGACGATTGCTCCCACACCAAAAGTGCCAGCCAGTCAAGCTCTTGCTGCTCCTCACCGGACAGTGGCAGTGCATCTACAACACCACAGACATCGGGGCTCCGGGCTTTCCCTGACCAACAGGGCTTCGACGTTTACCACTCGCTGAACCTGGGCTCCCACTGAAAATAACCCCGAAAAATCACGAACGTCGGACGATTGCTCCCACACCAAAAGTGCCAGCCAGTCAAGCTCATGCTGCTTCTAACCAGCCATTCCCAGCGCATCTACAGCGCCACAGACATCGGGGCTCCGGGCTTTCCCTGACCAACAGGGCTTCGACGTTTACCACCCGCTGCACATGGGCGCCCACTAAAAAAAATAAACGAAATATCACGAACATCAGACGATTCCTGCCACACCTTAAATGCCAGCCAGTCAAGCTCATGCTGCTTCTCACCAGCCATTCCCAGCGCATCTACAGCACCACAGACATCGGGGCTCCGGGCTTTCCCTGACCAACAGGGCTTCGAAGTTTACCACCAGCTGCACCTGGTCGCCCACTGAAATAAAACCCCGAAAAATCACGAACGTCGGACAATTGCTCCCACACCGAAAGTGCCAGCCAGTCAAGCTCTTGCTGCTCCTCACCGGCCATTGGCAGCGCATCTACAGCACCACAGACATCGGGGCTCCGGGCTTTCCCTGACCAACAGGGCTTCGACATTTACCACCAGCTGCACATGGGCGCCCACTGAAAAAAAAACCCTAAAAAATCAAAAACGTCGGACAATTGCTCCCACACCGAAAGTGCCAGCCAGTCAAGCTCTTGCTGCTCCTCCCCAGCCATTGGCAACGCATCTACAGCACCACAGACATCGGGGCTCCGGGCTTTCCCTGACCAACAGGCCTTCGACATTTACCACCAGCTGAACCTGGGCGCCCACTGAAAAGAACCCCGAAAAATCACGAACGTCGGACGATTGCTCCCACGCCGAAATTGCCAGCCAGTCAAGCTGTAGGTGCTCTTCACCTTCCATTCCCAGCGCATCTACAGCACCACAGACATCGGGACTCCGGGCGTTCCCTGACCAACAGGGCTTAGAAGTTTATTACCAGCTGAACCTAGGCGCCCACTGGAAAAAAAATCCCCAAATATCACGAACGTCGGACGATTGCTCTCACACCAAAAGTGCCAGCAACTCAAGCTCTTGCTACCCCTCACCGGCCATTCCCAGCGCATCTACAGCACCACAGACATCGGGGCTCCGGGCTTTCCCTGACGAACAGGGCTTCGACGTTTACCACCAGCTGCACCTGGGCTCCCACTGAAATAAAACCCCGAAAAATCACGAACGTCGGACGATTGCTCCCACACAAAAAGTGCCAGCACCTCAAACTCTTGCTGCTCCTCACCGGACTTTGGCAGTGCATCTACAGCACCACAAACATCGGGGTTCTGCGCTTTCCCTGACCAACAGGGCTTCGACGTTTACCACCAGCCGCACCTGGGCGCCCACTGAAAAAAATAAATGAAAAATCACGAACGTCGGACGATTGCTCCCACACCGAAAGTGCCAGCCAGTCAAGCTCTTGCTGCTCCTCACCGGCCATTGGCAGCGCATCTACAGCACCACAGACATCGGGGCTCCGAGCTTTCCCTGACCAACAGGGCTTCGACGTTTACCACCAGCTGCAGCTGGGCGCACACTGAAAAAAACCCCTAAAAATCAGGAACATCGGACGATTGCTCCCACATTGAAAGTGCCAGCAACACAAGCTCTTGCTGCTGCTCACTGCCCATACCCAGCGCATCTACAGCACCACAGACATCGGGGCTCCGGGCTTTCCATGACCAACAGGGCTTAGACGTTTACCAGCAGCTGCACCTGGGCACCCACTGAAAAAAAACCTTGAAAAATCACGAAGATCGGACGATTTCTCCCACACCGAAAGTGCCAGCCAGTCAGGCTCTTGCTGCTAATCACCGCCCATTCCCAGCGCATCTACAGCACCACAGACATTTGGGCTCCGGACTTTCCCTGACTAACAGCACTTCGACGTTTACCACCAGCTGAACATGGGTGCCCATTAAAAAAAAAACCCGAAAAAAACACAAACGTCGGACGATTGCTCCCACACCGAAAGTGCCAGCCAGTCAAGCTCTTGCTGCTCCTCACCGGCCATTGGCAGCGCATCTACAGCACCACAGACATCGGAGCTCCGGGCTTTCCCTGACCAACAGGGCTTCGACGTTTACCACCAGCTGCACCTGGGCTCCCACTGAAATAAAACCCCGAAAAATCACGAACGTCGGACGATTGCTCCCACACCAAAAGTGCCAGCAACTCAAGCTCTTGCTGCTCCTCACCTCCCATTCCCAGCGCATCTACAGCACCACAGACATCGGGGCTCTGGGCTTTCCCTGACAAACAGGGCTTCGACGTTTACCACCAGCTGAAATTGGGCGCCCGCTGAAAAAAATAAAAGAAAAATCACGAACGTCGGACGATTCCTCCCACAGCAAAAGTGCCAGCCAGTCAAGCTCTTGCTGTTCCTCACCGGCCATTGGCAGCGCATCTACAGCACCACAGACATCGGGGCTCCGGGCTTTCCCTGACCAACAGGGCTTCGACTTTAACCATCAGCTGCACCTGGGCGCCCACTGAAAAGAACCCCGAAAAATCACGAACATCGGACGATTGCTCCCACACCGAAAATGCCAGCAACTCAAGCTCTTGCTGCTCCTCACCGGCCACTGGAAGCGCATCTACAGCACCACAGACATCGCGGCTCCGGGCTTTCCCTGACGAACCGGGCTTCGACATTTACCACCAGCTGCACCTGGGTGCCCACTGAAAAAAAAACCCCGAAAAATCACGAACGTCGGACGATTGCTCCCACACCAAAAGTGCCAGCCAGTCAAGCTCATGCTGCTTCCAACCAGCCATTCCCAGCGCATCTACAGCGCCACAGAAATCGGGGCTCCGGGCTTTCCCTGACGAACCGGGCTTCGACATTTACCACCAGCTGCACCTGGGTGCCCACTGAAAAAAAAACCCCGAAAAATCACGAACGTCGGACGATTGCTCCCACACCCAAAGTGCCAGCCAGTCAAGCTCATGCTGCTTCTCACCAGCCATTCCCAGCGCATCTACAGCACCACAGACATCGGGGCTCCGGGCTTTCCCTGACCAACAGGGCTTCGAAGTTTACCACCAGCTGCACCTGGGCGCCAACTGAAATAAAACCCCGAAAAATCACGAACGTCGGACAATTGCTCCCACACCGAAAGTGCCAGACAGTCAACCTCTAGCTGCTCCTCACCGGGCCATTCCCAGCGCATCTACAGCACCACAGACATCGGGGCTCCGGGCTTTCCCTGACCAACAGGGCTTCGACATTTACCACCAGCTGCACCTGGTTATCCACTGAAAAAAAAACCCTAAAAAATCAAAAACGTCGGACAATTGCTCCCACACCAAAAGTGCCAGCCAGTCAAGCTCTTCCTGCTCCTCACCGGCCATTCCCAGCGCATCTACAGCACCACAGACATCAGGGCTCTGGACTTTCCCTGACGAACAGGGCTTCGACGTTTACCACCCGCTGCACCTGGGCTCCCACTGAAAAGAACCCCCGAAAAATCACGAACATCGGACGATTGCTCCCACACCAAAAGTGCCAGCCAGTCAAGCTCTTGCTGCTCCTCCCCGGCCATTGGCAGCGCATCTACAGCACCACAGATATCAGGGCTCCGAGCTTTCCCTGACCAAGAGGGCTTCGACGTTTACCACCAGCTGAACCTGGGCGCCCAGTGAATAAAAATCCCCAAAAATCACAAACGTCCGACGATTGCTCCCACACCCAACGTGCCAGACAGTCAAGCTCTTGCTGCTCCTCACCAGCCATTCCCAGCGCATCTACAGCACCACAGACATCGGGGCTCCGGGCATTCCCTGACCAACAGGGCTTCAACATTTACCACCAGCTGCACCTGGGCGCCCACTGAAATAAAACCCCGAAAAATCACGAACGTCGGACGATTGCACCCACACAGAAAGTGCCAGCCAGTCAAGCTCATGCTGCTCCTCACCTCCCATTCCCAGCGCATCTACAGCACCACAGACATCGGGGCTCCGGGCTTTCCCTGACGAACAGGGCTTCGACGTTTACCACCAGCTGAACCTGGGCGCCCACTGAAAGTAAAACCCCGAAAAATCACGAACGTCGGACGATTGCTCCCACACCAAAAGTGCCAGCAACTCAAGCTCTGGCTGCTCCTCACCGGCCATTGCCAGCGCATCTACAGCACCACAGACATCGGGGCTCCGGGCTTTCCCTGACCAACAGGGCTTCGACGTTTACCACCAGCTGAACCTGGGCGCCCAGTGAATAAAAATCCCCAAAAATCACAAACGTCCGACGATTGCTCCCACACCCAACGTGCCAGACAGTCAAGCTCTTGCTGCTCCTCACCAGCCATTGCCAGCGCATCTACAGCACCACAGACATCGGGGCTCCAGGCATTCCCTGACCAACAGGGCTTCGACGTTTACCACCAGCTGCACCTGGGCTCCCACTGAAATAAAAACCCGAAAAATCACGAATGTCGGATGATTGCTCTCACACCAAAAGTGCCAGCAACTCAAGCTCTTGCTGCTCCTCACCTCCCATTCCCAGCGCATCTACAGCACCACAGACATCGGGGCTCTGCGCTTTCCCTGACAAACAGGGCTTCGACGTTTACCACCAGCTGCACCTGGGCGCCCACTGAAATAAAACCTCGAAAAATCACGAACATCGCACGATTGCTCCCACACCAAAAGTGCCAGCAACTCAAACTCTTGCTGCTCCTCACCGGACTTTGGCAGCGCATCTACAGCACCACAGACATCGGGGCTCCGGGCTTTCCCTGACCAACAGGGCTTTGACGTTTACCACCAGCTGAACCTGGGCGCCCGCTGAAAAAAATAAAAGAAAAATCACGAACGTCGGACGATTGCTCCCACACCAAAAGTGCCAGCCAGTCAAGCTCTTGCTGCTCCTCCCCGGCCACTGGCAGCGCATCTACAGCACCACAGACATCGGGGCTCCGGGCTTTCCCTGACGAACAGGGCTTCGACGTTTACCACCAGCTGCACCTGGGCGCCCACTGGAAAAAATAAACGAAATATCACGAACATCAGACGAGTTCTCCCACACCGAAAGTGCCAGCCAGTCAAGCTCATGCTGCTTCTCACCAGCAATTCCCAGCGCATCTACAGCACCACAGACATCGGGGCTCCGGGCTTTCCCTGACCAACAGGGCTTCGACGTTTACCACCCGCTGCAGCTGGGCGCCCACTGAAATAAAACCCCGAAAAATCATGAACGTCGGACAATTGCTCCCACAACAAAAGTGCCAGCCAGTCAAGCTCTTGCTGCTCCTCACCAGCCATTGGAGGCGCATCTACAGCACCACAGACATCGGGGCTCCGGGCATTCCCTGACCAACAGGGCTTCGACATTTACCACCAGCTGCACCTGGGCGCCCACTGAAAGTAAAACCGCGAAGAATCACGAACGTCGGACGATTGCTCCCACACCGAAAGTGCCAGCCAGTCAAGCTCTTGCTGCTCCTCACCGGCCATTGGCAGCGCATCTACAGCACCACAGACATCGGGGCTCCGGGCTTTCCCTGACGAACAGGGCTTCGACGTTTACCACCAGCTGCACCTGGGCTCCCACTGAAATAAAACCCCGAAAAATCACGAACGTCGGACGATTGCTCCCACACCAAAAGTGCCAGCAACTCAAGCTCTTGCTACCCCTCACCGGCCATTCCCAGCGCATCTACAGCACCACAGACATCGGGGCTCCGGGCTTTCCCTGACCAACAGGGCTTCGACGTTTACCACCAGCTGCACCTGGGCACCCACTGAAAAAAAAAAACCCCCAAAATCACAAACATCAGACGATTGCTCCCACACCGAAAGTGCCAGCCTGTCAAGCTCTTTGTGCTCCTCACCGGTCATTGGCGGCGCATCTACAGCACCACAGACATCGGGGCTCCGGGCTTTCCCTGACCAACAGGGCTTCGACGTTTACCACCAGCTGCACCTGGGCGCCCACTGAAAAAACTAAACGAAAAATCACGAACATCGGACGATTGCTCCCACACCGAAAGTGCCAGCCAGTCAAGCTCTTGCTGCTCCTCACCGGCCATTCCCAGTGCATCTACAGCACCACAGACATCGGGGCTCCGGGCTTTCCCTGACCAACAGGGCTTCGACGTTTACCACCAGCTGAACCTGGGCGCCCAGTGAATAAAAATCCCCAAAAATCACAAACGTCCGACGATTGCTCCCACACCCAAAGTGCCAGACAGTCAAGCTCTTGCTGCTCCTCACCGGCCATTGGCAGCGCATCTACAGCACCACAGACATCGGGGCTCCGGGCTTTCCCTGACCAACAGGGCTTCGACGTTTACCACCAGCTCAACCTGGGCGCCCATTGAAAGTAAAACCCCGAAAAATCACGACAGTCGGACGATTGCTCCCACACCGAAAGTGCCAGCAACTCAAGCTCCTGCTGCTACTCACCGGACTTTGGTAGTGCATCTACAGCACCACAGACATCGGGGTTCTGCGCTTTCCCTGAACAACAGGGCTTCGACATTTACCATCAGCTGCACCTGGGCGCCCACTGAAAAAAATAAACGAAAAATCACGAACATCGGACGATTGCTCCCACAGTGAAAGTGCCAGCAACTCAAGCTCTTGCTGCTCCTCACCGGCCATTGGCAGCGCATTAACAGCACCACAGACATCGGGGCTCCGGGCTTTCCCTGACCAACAGGGCTTCGACGTTTACCACCCGCTGCACCTGGGCGCCCACTGAAAAAAAACTCCGAAAAATCACAAATGTCGGACGATTCCTGCCACACCGAAAGTGCCAGCAACTCAAGCTCTTGCTGCTCCTCACCTCCCATTCCCAGCGCATCTACAGCACCACAGACATCGGGGCTCTGGGCTTTCCCAGACAAACAGGGCTTCGACATTTACCACCAGCTGCACCTGGGCTCCCACTGAAAAGAACCCCGAAAAATCACAAACGTCGGACGATTGCTCCCACACGAAAAGTGCCAGCCAGTCAAGCTCTTGCTGCTCCTCACCGGCCATTGGCAGTGCATCTACAGCACCACAGACATCGGGCCTCCGGGCTTTCCCTGACCAACAGGGCTTCGACATTTACCACCAGGTGCACCTGGGCGCCCACTGAAAAAAATAAACGAAAAATAACAAAAGTCGGACGATTGCTCCCACAGCGAAAGTGCCAGCCAGTCAAGCTCTTGCTGCTCCTCACCGGCCATTGGAGGCGCATCTACAGCACCACAGACATCGGGGCTCCGGGCTTTCCCTGACCAACAGGTCTTCGACGTTTACCACCCGCTGCACCTGGGCGCCCACGGAAAAAAAACCCCGAAAAATCACGAACGTCGGACGATTCCTCCCACACCGAAAGTGCCAGCAACTCAAGCTCTTGCTGCTACTCACCGGACTTTGGCAGTGCATCTACAGCACCACAGACATCGGGGTTCTGCGCTTTCCCTGACCAACAGGGCTTCAACGTTTACCACCCGCTGCACCTGGGCGCCCACTGAAATAAAACCCCGAAAAATCACGAACGTCCGACGATTCCTCCCACACCCAAAGTGCCAGCAACTCAAGCTCTTGCTGCTACTCACCGGACTTTGGCAGTGCATCTACAGCACCACAGACATCGGGGCTCCGGGCTTTCCCTGACCAACAGGGCTTCGACATTTACCACCAGCTGCAGCTGGGCGCCCACTGAAATAAAACCCCGAAAAATCACGAACGTCGGACGATTGCTCCTACACCGAAAGTGCCAGCAACTCAAGATCTTGCTGCTACTCACCGAACTTTGGGAGTGCATCTACAGCACCACAGACATCGGGGTTCTACGCTTTCCCTGACCAAGAGGGCTTCGACATTTACCATCAGCTGCACCTGGGCGCCCACTGAAAAAAATAAACGAAAAATCATGAACATCGGACGATTGCTCCCACACCGAAAGTGCCAGCCAGTCAAGCTCTTGCTGCTCCTCACCGGCCATTCCCAGCGCATCTACAGCACCACAGACATCGGGGCTCCGGGCTTTCCCTGACCAACAGGGCTTCGACGTTTACCACCAGCTGAACCTGGGCGCCCACTGAAATAAAACCCCCAAAAATCACGAACGTCGGACGATTGTTCCCACATTGAAAGTGCCAGCCAGTCAAGCTCTTGCTGCTCCTCACCGGCCATTCGCAGCGCATCTACAGCACCACAGACATCGGGGCTCTGCGCTTTCCCTGACCAACAGGGCTTCGACGTTTACCACCAGATGAACCTGGGCGCCCACTGAAAAAAATAAACGAAAAATCACGAACATCGGACGATTGCTCCCACACCGAAAGTGCCAGACAGTCAAGCTCTTGCTGCTACTCACCGCCCATTGGCAGGGCATCTACAGCACCACAGACATCGGGGCTCCGAGCTTTCCCTGACCAACAGGGCTTCAACGTTTACCACCAGCGGCACCTGGGCGCCCACTGAAATAAAACCCCGAAAAATCACGAACGTCGGACGATTGCTCCCACACCGAAAGTGCCAGCAACTCAAGCTCTTGCTGCTCCTCACCGGCCATTGGCAGCACATCTACAGCACCACAGACATCGGGGCTCCGGGCTTTCCCTGACCAACAGGCCTTCGACGTTTACCACCAGCTGAACCTGGGCGCCCACTGAAAAAAAAACCTGAAAAATGACGAACGTCGGACGATTGCTCCCACACCAAAAGTGCCAGACAGTCAAGCTCTAGCTGCTGAACACCGGCCATTCCCAGCGCATCTACAGCACCACAGACATCGGGGCTCCGGGCTTTCCCTGACCAACAGGGCTTCGACATTTACCACCAGCTGCACCTGGGCGCCCACTGAAATAAAACCCCCAAAAATCACGAACGTCGGACGATTCCTCCCACACCGAAAGTGCCAGCCAGTCAAGCTCTTGCTGCTCCTCACCGGACTTTGGCAGTGCATCTACAGCACCACAGACATCGGGGCTCCGGGCTTTCCCTGACCAACAGGGCTCAGAAGTTTACCACCAGCTGAACCTGGGCCCCCACTGAAAAAAAACCCTGAAAAATCAAAAACGACGGACGATTGCTCCAACACCGAAAGTGCCAGCCTGTCAAGCTCTAGCTGCTCCTCACCAGCCATTCCCAGCGCATCTACAGCACCACAGATATCGGGGTTCTGCGCTTTCCCTGACCAACAGGGCTTCGACGTTTACCACCAGCTGCACCTGGGTGCCCACTGAAAAAAACCCCGAAAAATCACGAACGTCGGACAATTGCTCCCACACCAAAAGTGCCAGACAGTCAACCTCTTGCTGCTCCTCACCGGCCATTGGCAGCGCATCTACAGCACCACAGACATCGGGGCTCCGGGCGTTCCCTGACCAACAGGGCTTCGACGTTTACCACCAGCTGCACCTGGGTGCCCACTGAAAAAAACCCCGAAAAATCACGAACGTCGGACAATTGCTCCCACACCAGAAGTGCCAGCCAGTCAAGCTCTTGCTGCTCCTCACCGGCCATTGGCAGTGCATCTACAGCACCACAGACATCGGAGCTCCGGGCTTTCCCTGACCAACAGGGCTTCGACGTTTACCACTCGCTGCACCTGGGCTCCCACTGAAAAGAACCCCGAAAAATCGCGAACGTCGGACGATTGCTCCCACACCGAAAGTGCCAGCAACACAAGCTCTTTCTGCTCCTCACCGGCCATTCCCAGTGCATCTACAGCACCACAGACATCGGGGCTCCGGGCTTTCCCTGACCAACAGGGCTTCGACGTTTACCACCAGCTGAACCTGGGCGCCCACTGGAAAAAAAACCCGAAAAATCACGAACGTCGGACGATTGCTCCAACACCCAAAGTGCCAGCCAGTCAAGCTCCTGCTGCTCCTCACCGGCCATTGGCAGCGCATCTACAGCACCACAGACATCGGGGCTCCGGGCTTTCGCTGACCAACAGGGCTTCGACGTTTACCACCAGCTGCAGCTGGGCGCACACTGAAAAAAAACCCTGAAACATCAAAAACGTCGGACGATTGCTCCCACACCGAAAGTGCCAGCCTGTCAAGCTCTTGCTGCTCCTCACCAGCCATTCCCAGCGCATCTACAGCACCACAGACATCGGGGCTCCGGGCTTTCGCTGACCAACAGGGCTTCGACGTTTACCACCAGCTGCAGCTGGGCGCACACTGAAAAAAAACCCTGAAACATCAAAAACGTCGGACGATTGCTCCCACACCGAAAGTGCCAGCCTGTCAAGCTCTTGCTGCTCCTCACCAGCCATTCCCAGCGCATCTACAGCACCACAGACATCGGGGCTCCGGGCTTTCGCTGACCAACAGGGCTTCGACGTTTACCACCAGCTGCAGCTGGGCGCACACTGAAAAAAAACCCTGAAACATCAAAAACGTCGGACGATTGCTCCCACACCAAAAGTGCCACCCAGTCAAGCTCTTCCTGCTCCTCACCGGGCATTGGCAGTGCATCTACAGCACCACAGATATCAGGGCTCCGGGCTTTCCCTGACCAACAGGGCTTCGACGTTTACCACCAGCGGCACCTGGGCGCCCACTGAAAAAAAACCCCGAAAAATCACAAATGTCGGACGATTCCTGCCACACCTTAAAGGCCAGCCTGTCAAGCTCTTGCTGCTCCTCACCGGCCATTGGCAGCGCATCTACAGCACCACAGACATCGGGGCTCCGGGCTTTCGCTGACAAACAGGGGTTCGACGTTTACCACCAGCTGCACATGGGCGCCCACTGAAAAAAAACCCCGAAAAATCACAAATGTTGGACGATTCCTGCCACACCTTAAATGCCAGCCTGTCAAGCTCTTGCTGCTCCTCACCGCCCATTCCCAGCGCATCTACAGCACCACAGACATCAGGGCTCCGAGCTTTCCCTGACCAACAGGGCTTTGACTGTTACCACCAGCTGCACCTGGCTCCCACTGAAAAAAAACCCCGAATAATCACAAACGTCGGACGATTGTTCCCACACCAAAAGTGCCAGCCAGTCAAGCTCTTGCTGCTCCTCACCGGCCATTGGCAGCGCATCTACAGCACCACAGACATCGGCGTTCTCCGCTTTCCCTGACCAACAGGGCTTCGACGTTTACCACCAGCTGAACCTGGGCGCCCACTGAAAAAAATAAATGAAAAATCACGAACGTCGGACGATTGCTCCCACACCAAAAGTGCCAGCCAGTCAAGCTCTTGCTGCTCCTCACCGGCCATTCCCAGCGCATCTACAGCACCACAGATACCGGGGCTCCGGGCTTTCCCTGACCAACAGGGCTTCGACGTTTACCACCAGCTGCACCTGGGCGCCCACTGAAATAAAACCCCGAAAAATAACAAACGTCGGACGATTCCTCCCACACCGAAAGTGCCAGCAACTCAACCTCTTTGTGCTCCTCACCGGCCATTGGCAGCGCATCTACAGCACCACAGACATCGCGGCTCTGGGCTTTCCCTGACCAACAGGGCTTCGACATTTACCACCAGGTGCACCTGGGCGCCCACTGAAAAAAATAAACGAAAAATAACAAAAGTCGGACGATTGCTCCCACAGCGAAAGTGCCAGCCAGTCAAGCTCTTGCTGCTCCTCACCGGCCATTGGAGGCGCATCTACAGCACCACAGACATCGGGGCTCCGGGCTTTCCCTGACCAACAGGTCTTCGACGTTTACCACCAGCTGCACCTGGTCACCCACTGAAATAAAACCCCCAAAAATCACGAACGTCGGACGATTGCTCCCACACCCAAAGTGCCAGCCAGTCAAGCTCTTGCTGCTCCTCACCGGACTTTGGCAGTGCATCTACAGCACCACAGACATCGGGGCTCCGGGCTTTCCCTGACCAACAGGGCTTCGACGTTTACCACCCGCTGCACCTGGGCGCCCACGGAAAAAAAACCCCGAAAAATCACGAACGTCGGACGATTCCTCCCACACCGAAAGTGCCAGCAACTCAAGCTCTTGCTGCTACTCACCGGACTTTGGCAGTGCATCTACAGCACCACAGACATCGGGGTTCTGCGCTTTCCCTGACCAACAGGGCTTCAACGTTTACCACCCGCTGCACCTGGGCGCCCACTGAAATAAAACCCCGAAAAATCACGAACGTCCGACGATTCCTCCCACACCCAAAGTGCCAGCAACTCAAGCTCTTGCTGCTACTCACCGGACTTTGGCAGTGCATCTACAGCACCACAGACATCGGGGCTCCGGGCTTTCCCTGACCAACAGGGCTTCGACATTTACCACCAGCTGCAGCTGGGCGCCCACTGAAATAAAACCCCGAAAAATCACGAACGTCGGACGATTGCTCCTACACCGAAAGTGCCAGCAACTCAAGATCTTGCTGCTACTCACCGGACTTTGGGAGTGCATCTACAGCACCACAGACATCGGGGTTCTACGCTTTCCCTGACCAAGAGGGCTTCGACATTTACCATCAGCTGCACCTGGGCGCCCACTCAAAAAAATAAACGAAAAATCATGAACATCGGACGATTGCTCCCACACCGAAAGTGCCAGCCAGTCAAGCTCTTGCTGCTCCTCAGCGGCCATTCCCAGCGCATCTACAGCACCACAGACATCGGGGCTCCGGGCTTTCCCTGACCAACAGGGCTTCGACGTTTACCACCAGCTGAACCTGGGCGCCCACTGAAATAAAACCCCCAAAAATCACGAACGTCGGACGATTGTTCCCACATTGAAAGTGCCAGCCAGTCAAGCTCTTGCTGCTCCTCACCGGCCATTCGCAGCGCATCTACAGCACCACAGACATCGGGGCTCTGCGCTTTCCCTGACCAACAGGGCTTCGACGTTTACCACCAGATGAACCTGGGCGCCCACTGAAAAAAATAAACGAAAAATCACGAACATCGGACGATTGCTCCCACACCGAAAGTGCCAGACAGTCAAGCTCTTGCTGCTACTCACCGCCCATTGGCAGGGCATCTACAGCACCACAGACATCGGGGCTCCGAGCTTTCCCTGACCAACAGGGCTTCAACGTTTACCACCAGCGGCACCTGGGCGCCCACTGAAATAAAACCCCGAAAAATCACGAACGTCGGACGATTGCTCCCACACCGAAAGTGCCAGCAACTCAAGCTCTTGCTGCTCCTCACCGGCCATTGGCAGCACATCTACAGCACCACAGACATCGGGGCTCCGGGCTTTCCCTGACCAACAGGCCTTCGACGTTTACCACCAGCTGAACCTGGGCGCCCACTGAAAAAAAACCCTGAAAAATGACGAACGTCGGACGATTGCTCCCACACCAAAAGTGCCAGACAGTCAAGCTCTAGCTGCTGAACACCGGCCATTCCCAGCGCATCTACAGCACCACAGACATCGGGGCTCCGGGCTTTCCCTGACCAACAGGGCTTCGACATTTACCACCAGCTGCACCTGGGCGCCCACTGAAATAAAACCCCCAAAAATCACGAACGTCGGACGATTCCTCCCACACCGAAAGTGCCAGCCAGTCAAGCTCTTGCTGCTCCTCACCGGACTTTGGCAGTGCATCTACAGCACCACAGACATCGGGGCTCCGGGCTTTCCCTGACCAACAGGGCTCAGAAGTTTACCACCAGCTGAACCTGGGCCCCCACTGAAAAAAAACCCTGAAAAATCAAAAACGACGGACGATTGCTCCAACACCGAAAGTGCCAGCCTGTCAAGCTCTAGCTGCTCCTCACCAGCCATTCCCAGCGCATCTACAGCACCACAGATATCGGGGTTCTGCGCTTTCCCTGACCAACAGGGCTTCGACGTTTACCACCAGCTGCACCTGGGTGCCCACTGAAAAAAACCCCGAAAAATCACGAACGTCGGACAATTGCTCCCACACCAAAAGTGCCAGACAGTCAACCTCTTGCTGCTCCTCACCGGCCATTGGCAGCGCATCTACAGCACCACAGACATCGGGGCTCCGGGCGTTCCCTGACCAACAGGGCTTCGACGTTTACCACCAGCTGCACCTGGGTGCCCACTGAAAAAAACCCCGAAAAATCACGAACGTCGGACAATTGCTCCCACACCAGAAGTGCCAGCCAGTCAAGCTCTTGCTGCTCCTCACCGGCCATTGGCAGTGCATCTACAGCACCACAGACATCGGAGCTCCGGGCTTTCCCTGACCAACAGGGCTTCGACGTTTACCACTCGCTGCACCTGGGCTCCCACTGAAAAGAACCCCGAAAAATCGCGAACGTCGGACGATTGCTCCCACACCGAAAGTGCCAGCAACACAAGCTCTTTCTGCTCCTCACCGGCCATTCCCAGCGCATCTACAGCACCACAGACATCGGGGCTCCGGGCTTTCCCTGACCAACAGGGCTTCGACGTTTACCACCAGCTGCACCGGGGCGCCCGCTGAAAAAAATAAAAGAAAAATCACGAACATCGGACGATTGCTCCCACACCGAAAGTGCCAGCAACTCAAGCTCTTGCTGCTCCTCACCGGCCATTGGCAGCTCATCTACAGCACCACAGACATCGGGGCTCCGGGCTTTCCCTGACCAACAGGGCTTCGACGTTTACCACCAGCTGAACCTGGGCCCCCACTGAAAGTAAAACCCCGAAAAATCACGAACGTCGGACGATTGCTCCCACACCGAAAGTGCCAGCAACTCAAGCTCTTGCTGCTCCTCACCGCCCATTCCCAGCGCATCTATAGCACCACAGACATCGGGGCTCTGGGCTTTCCCTGACCAACAGGGCTTCGACGTTTACCACCAGCTGCACCTGGTTACCCACTGAAAAAAAACCCTGAAAAATCACGAACGTCGGACGATTGCTCCCACACCGAAAGTGCCAGCCAGTCAAGCTCTTGCTGCTCCTCACCGGCCATTCCCAGCGCATCTACAGCACCACAGATATCGGGGTTCTGCGCTTTCCCTGACCAACAGGGCTTCGACGTTTACCACCAGCTGAACCTGGGCGCCCGCTGAAAAAAATAAAAGAAAAATCACGAACATCGGACGATTGCTCCCACACCGAAAGTGCCAGCCAGTCAAGCTCTTGCTGCTCCTCACCGGCCATTCCCAGCGCATCTACAACACCACAGACATCGGGGCTCTGGGCTTTCCCTGACCAACAGGGCTTCGACATTTACCACCAGCTGAACCTGGTTACCCACTGAAAAAAAACCCTGAAAAATCACGAACGTCGGACGATTGCTCCCACACCGAAAGTGCCAGCAACTCAAGCTCTTGCTGCTCCTCACCGGCCATTCCCAGCGCATCTACAGCACCACAGACATCGGGGTTCTGCGCTTTACCTGACCAACAGGGCTTCGACGTTTACCACCAGCTGCACCTGGGCGCCCACTGAAAAAAATACCCCGAAAAATCACGAACATCGGACGATTGCTCCCACACCAAAAGTGCCAGCAACTCAAGCTCTTGCTGCTCCTCACCGGACTTTGGCAGCGCATCTACAGCACCACAGACATCGGGGCTCCGGGCTTTCCCTGACCAACAGGGCTTCGACGTTTACCACCAGCTGCACCTGGGCGCCCACTGAAATAAAACCCCGAAAAATCACGAACGTCGGACGATTGCTCCCACACTGAAAGTGCCAGCCAGTCAAGCTCTTGCTGCTCCTCACCGGCCATTCCCAGCGCATCTACAGCACCACAGACATCGGCGCTCCGGGCTTTCCCTGACCAACAGGGCTTCGACATTTACCACCAGCTGAACCTGGGCTCCCACTGAAATAAAACCCCCAAAAATCACGAACGTCGGACGATTGCTCCCACACCGAAAGTGCCAGCCAGTCAAGCTCTTGCTGCTCCTCACCGGACTTTGGCAGTGCATCTACAGCACCACAGACATCGGGGCTCCGGGCTTTCCCTGACCAACAGGGCTTCGACATTTACCACCAGCTGCACCTGGGCGCCCACTGAAATAAAACCCCGAAAAATCACGAACGTCGGACGATTGCTCCCACAACGAAAGTGCCAGCAACTCAAGCTCTTGCTCCTACTCACCGGCCATTGGCAGCGCATCTACAGCACCACAGACATCGGGGCTCTGGGCTTTCCCTGACCAACAGGGCTTCAACGTTTACCACCAGCTGCACCTGGGCGCCCACTGAAAAAAAACCCCGAAAAATCACGAACGTCGGACGATTGTTCCCACACCGAAAGTGCCAGCAACACAAGCTCTTGCTGCTCCTCACCGGCCATTCCCAGCGCATCTACAGCACCACAGACATCGGGGCTCCGGGCTTTCCCTGACCAACAGGCCTTCGACATTTACCACCAGCTGCACCTGGTTACCCACTGAAAAAAAACCCTGAAAAATCAAAAACGTCGGACGATTGCTCCCACACCGAAAGTGCCAGCAACTCAAGCTCTTGCTGCTCCTCACCGGCCACTGGCAGCGCATCTACAGCACCACAGACATCGGGGCTCCGGGCTTTCCCTGACCAACAGGCCTTCGACATTTACCACCAGCTGCACCTGGGCGCCCACTGAAATAAAACCCCGAAAAATCACGAACGTCGGACGATTGCTCCCACACTGAAAGTGCCAGCAACTCAAGCTCTTGCTGCTACTCACCGGCCATTCCCAGTGCATCTACAGCACCACAGACATCGGGGCTCCGGGCTTTCCCTGACCAACTGGGCTTCGACGTTTACAACCAGCTGAACCTGGGCGCCCACTGAAATAAAACCCCCAAAAATCACGAACGTCGGACGATTGCTCCCACACCAAAAGTGCCAGCCAGTCAAGCTCTTGCTGCTCCTCACCGGACTTTGGCAGCGCATCTACAGCACCACAGACATCGGGGCTCCGGGCTTTCCCTGACCAACAGGGCTTCGACGTTTACCACCAGCTGCACCTGGGCTCCCACTGAAAAAACACCCCGAATAATCACAAACATCGGACTATTGCTCCCACACCAAAAGTGCCAGACAGTCAACCTCTTGCTGCTCCTCACCGGCCATTGGCAGCGCATCTACAGCACCACAGACATCGGGGCTCCGGGCTTTCCCTGACCAACAGGGCTTCGACGTTTACCACCAGCTGAACCTGGGCGCCCACTGAAAAAAAACCCCGAAAAATCACGAACATCGGACGATTGCTCCCACACCGAAAGTGCCAGCCAGTCAAGCTCTTGCTGCTCCTCACCGGCCATTCCCAGCGCATCTACAGCACCACAGACATCGGGGCTCCGGGCTTTCCCTGACCAACAGGGCTTCGACATTTACCACCAGCTGCACCTGGGAGCCCACTGAAATAAAACCCCGAAAAATCACGAACGTCGGACGATTGCTCCCACAACGAAAGTGCCAGCCTGTCAAGCTCTTGCTGCTCCTCACCGGCCATTGGCAGCGCATCTACAGCACCACAGACATCGGAGCTCCGGGCTTTCCCTGACCAACAGGGCTTCGACGTTTACCACTCGCTGCACCTGGGCTCCCACTGAAAAGAACCCCGAAAAATCACGAACATCGGACGATTGCTCCCACACCGAAAGTGCCAGCAACACAAGCTCTTGCTGCTCCTCACCGCCCATTCCCAGCGCATCTACAGCACCACAGACATCGGGGCTCCGGGCTTTCCCTGACCAACAGGGCTTCGACGTTTACCACCAGCTGCACCTGGGCGCCCACTGAAAAAAATAAACGAAAAATCATGAACATCGGACGATTGCTCCCACACCGAAAGTGCCAGCAACTCAAGCTCTTGCTGCTACTCACCGCCCATTGGCAGGGCATCTACAGCACCACAGACATCGGGGCTCCGAGCTTTCCCTGACCAACAGGGCTTCAACGTTTACCACCAGCTGCACCTGGGCGCCCACTGAAATAAAACCCCGAAAAATCACAAACGTCGGACGATTGCTCCCACAACGAAAGTGCCAGCCAGTCAAGCTCTTGCTGCTCCTCCCCGGACACTCCCAGTGCATCTACAGCACCACAGACATCGGGGCTCCGAGCTTTCCCTGACCAACAGGGCTTCAACGTTTACCACCAGCTGCACCTGGGCGCCCACTGAAAAAAACCCCAAAAATCACGAACGTCGGACGATTGCACCCACACCGAAAGTGCCAGACAGTCAAGCTCTTGCTGCTCCTCACCGGCCATTGGCAGCGCATCTACAGCACCACAGACATCGGGGCTCCGGGCTTTCCCTGACCAACAGGGCTTCGACATTTACCACCAGCTGCACCTGGGCGCCCACTGAAATGAAACTCCGAAAAATCACGAACGTCGGACGATTGCTCCCACAACGAAAGTGCCAGCAACTCAAGGTCCTGCTGCTACTCACCGGACTTTGGCAGCGCATCTACAGCACCACAGACATCGCGGCTCCGGGCTTTCCCTGACCAACAGGGCTTCGACGTTTACCACCCGCTGAACCTGGGCGCCCACTGAAAAAAATTAAAGAAAAATCACGAACGTCGGACGATTGCTCCCACAGCAAAAGTGCCAGCCAATGAAGCTCTTGCTGCTCCTCACCGGCCATTCCCAGCGCATCTACAGCACCACAGACATCGGGGCTCTGGGCTTTCCCTGACCAACAGGGCTTCGACATTTACCACCAGCTGCACCTCGTTACCCACTGAAAAAAAACCCTGAAAAATCAAAAACGTCGGACGATTGCTCCCACACTGAAAGTGCCAGCAACTCAAGCTCTTGCTGCTCCTCACCGGCTATTGGCAGCGCATCTACAGCACCACAGACATCGGGGCTCCGGGCTTTCGCTGACCAACAGGGCTTCAACGTTTACCACCAGCTGCACCTGTGCGCCCACTGAAAGTAAAACCCTGAAAAATCACGAACATCAGACAATTGCTCCCACACTGAAAGTGCCAGCCAGTCAAGCTCTTGCTGCTCCTCCCCGGCCATTCCCAGCGCATCTACAGCACCACAGACATCGGGGCTCCGGGCTTTCCCTGACGAACAGGGCTTCGACGTTTACCACCAGCTGAACCTGGGCGCCCAGTGAATAAAAATCCCCCAAAATCACGAACGTCGGACGATTGCTCCTACACTGAAAGTGCCAGCAACTCAAGCTCTTGCTGCTCCTCACCGCCCATTCCCAGCGCATCTACAGCACCACAGACATCGGGGCTGTGGGCTTTCCCTGACCAACAGGGCTTCGACGTTTACCACCAGCTGCACCTGTGCGCCCACTGAAAGTAAAACCCTGAAAAATCACGAACGTCGGACGATTGCTCCCACACCGAAAGTGCCAGCCAGTCAAGCTCTAGCTGCTGAACACCGGCCATTCCCAGCGCATCTACAGCACCACAGACATCGGGGCTCCGGGCTTTCCCTGACCAACAGGGCTTCGACATTTACCACCAGCTGCACCTCGGCTCCCACTGAAAAGAACCCCGAAAAATCACGAACGTCGGACGATTGCTCCCACACCAAAAGTGCCAGCAACTCAACCTCTTGCTGCTCCTCACCGGCCATTGGCAGCGCATCTACAGCACCACAGACATCGGGGCTCCGGGCTTTCCCTGACCAACAGGGCTTCGACGTTTACCACCAGCTGAACCTGGGAGCCCAGTGAAATAAAACCCCGAAAAATCACGAACGTCGGACGATTCCTCCCACACCGAAAGTGCCAGCAACTCAAGCTCTTGCTGCTCCTCACCGGCCATTCCCAGCGCATCTACAGCACCACAGACATCGGGGCTCTGGGCTTTCCCTGACCAACAGGCCTTCGACGTTTACCACCAGCTGCACCTGGGCTCCCACTGAAAAGAACCCCGAAAAATCACGAACGTCGGACGATTGCTCCCACACCAAAAGTGCCAGCCAGTCAAGCTCTAGCTGCTGAACACCGGCCATTCCCAGCGCATCTACAGCACCACAGACATCGGGGCTCCGGGCTTTCCCTGACCAACTGGGCTTCGACGATTACCACCAGCTGAACCTGGGCGCCCACTGAAATAAAACCCCGAAAAATCACGAACGTCCGACGATTGCTCCCACACCCAAAGTGCCAGCCAGTCAAGCTCTTGCTGCTCCTCAGCGGCGATTGGCAGCACATCTACAGCACCACAGACATCGGGGCTCCGGGCTTTCCCTGACCAACAGGGCTTCGACGTTTACCACCAGCTGAACCTGGGCGCCCACTGGAAAAAAAACCCGAAAAATCACGAACGTCGGACGATTGCTCCCACAACGAAAGTGCCAGCATGTCAGCCTCTTGCTGCTCCTCACCGACCATTGGCAGCACATCTACAGCACCACAGACATCGGGGCTCCGGGCTTTCCCTGACCAACTGGGCTTCAACGTTTACCACCAGCTGCAGCTGGGCGCACACTGAAATAAAACTCCGAAAAATCACGAACGTCAGACGATTGCTCCCACAACGAAAGTGCCAGCAACTCAAGCTCTTGCTGCTACTCACCAGACTTTGGCAGTGCATCTACAGCACCACAGACATCGGGGCTCCGGGCTTTCCCTGACCAACAGGGCTTCGACGTTTACCACCAGCTGAACCTGGGCGCCCACTGAAAAAAATAAACTAAAAATCACGAACATCGGACGATTGCTCCCACACCGAAAGTGCCAGCAACACAAGCTCTTGCTGCTCCTCACCGCCCATTCCCAGCGCATCTACAGCACCACAGACATCGGGGCTCCGGGCTTTCCCTGACCAACAGGGCTTCGACGTTTACTACCAGCTGAACCTGGGCGCCCACTGAAAAAAAACCCTGAAAAATCACAAACGTCGGACGATTGCTCCCACACCGAAAGTCCCAGCCAGTCAAGCTCTTGCTGCTCCTCACCGGCCATTCCCAGCGCATCTACAGCACCACAGACATCGCGGCTCCGGGCTTTCCCTCACCAACAGGGCTTCGACATTTACCACCAGCTGCACCTGGTTACCCACTGAAAAAAAACCCTGAAAAATCAAAAACGTCAGACGATTGCTCCCACACTGAAAGTGCCAGCAACTCAAGCTCTTGCTGCTCCTCACCGGCCATTGGCAGCGCATCTACAGCACCACAGACATCGCGGCTCTGGGCTTTCCCTGACCAACAGGCCTTCGACATTAACCACCAGCTGCACCTAGTTGGCCACTGAAAAAAAACCCTGAAAAATCAAAAACGTCGGACAATTGATCCCACACCGAAAGTGCCAGCCAGTCAAGCTCTTGCAGTTCCTCACCGGCCACTGGCAGCTCATCTACAGCACCACAGACATCGGAGCTCCGGGCTTTCCCTGACCAACAGGCCTTCGACGTTTACCACCAGCTGCACCTGGGCTCCCACTGAAAAGAACCCCGAAAAATCACGAACGTCGGACGATTGCTCCCACACCGAAAGTGCCAGCAACTCAAGCTCTTGCTGCTACTCACCGCCCATTGGCAGGGCATCTACAGCACCACAGACATCGCGGCTCCGGGCTTTCCCTGACCAACAGGGCTTCAACGTTTACCACAAGCTGCACCTGGGCGCCCACTGAAATAAATCTCCGAAAAATCACGAACGTCAGACGATTGCTCCCACAACGAAAGTGCCAGCCAGTCAAGCTCTTGCTGCTACTCACCGGACTTTGGCAGTGCATCTACAGCACCACAGACATCAGGGCTCCGAGCTTTCCCTGACCAACAGGGCTTCAACGTTTACCACCAGCTGCACCTGGGCGCCCACTGAAATAAAACTCCGAAAAATCACGAACGTCAGACGATTGCTCCCACAACGAAAGTGCCAGCAACTCAAGCTCTTGCTGCTACTCACCAGACTTTGGCAGTGCATCTACAGCACCACAGACATTGGGTTTCTGCGCTTTCCCTGACCAACAGGGCTTCGACATTTACCACCAGCTGAACCTGGGCGCCCACTGAAAAAAATAAACTAAAAATCACGAACATCGGACGATTATTCCCACACTGAAAGTGCCAGCAACTCAAGCTCTTGCTGCTCCTCACCGCCCATTGGCAGGGCATCTACAGCACCACAGACATCGGGGCTCCGAGCTTTCCCTGACCAACAGGGCTTCGACGTTTACCACCAGCTGCACCTGGGCGCCCACTGAAATAAAACCCTGAAAAATCACGAACGTCGGACGATTGCTCCCACAGTGAAAGTGCCAGCAACTCAAGCTCTTGCTGCTACTCACCTCCCATTCCCAGCGCATCTACAGCACCACAGACATCGGGGCTCCGGGCTTTCCCTGACCAACTGGGCTTCGACGTTTACCACCAGCTGAACCTGGGCGCCCACTGAAATAAAACCCCCAAAAATCACAAACGTCGGACTATTGCTCCCACACTGAAAGTGCCAGCCAGTCAAGCTCTTGCTGCTCCTCACCGGCCATTCCCAGCGCATCTACAGCACCACAGACATCGGGGCTCCGGGCTTTCCCTGACCAACAGGGCTTCGACATTTACCACCAGCTGCACCTGGGCGCCCAGTGAAAAAAAAACCCGAAAAATCACGAACGTCAGACGATTGCTCCCACATCGAAAGTGCCAGCATGTCAGCCTCTTGCTGCTCCTCACCGGCTATTGGCAGTGCATCTACAGCACCACAGACATCGGGGCTCCGGGATTTCCCTGACCAACAGGGCTTCGACGTTTACCACCAGCTGCACCTGGTTACGCACTGAAAAAAAACCCTGAAAAATCAAAAACGTCGGACGATTGCTCCCACACCGAAAGTGCCAGCCAGTCAAGCTCTTGCTGCTCCTCACCGGCCATTCCCAGCGCATCTACAGCACCACAGACATCGGGGCTCCGGGCTTTCCCTGACCAACAGGGCTTCGACATTTACCACCAGCTGCACCTGGGCGCCCACTGAAAAAAAACCCCGAAAAATCACAAATGTCGGACGATTCCTGCCACACCTTAAATGCCAGCCTGTCAAGCTCTTGCTGCGCCTCACCGCCCATTCCCAGCGCATCTACAGCACCACAGACATCGCGGCTCCGGGCTTTCCCTGACCAACAGGGCTTCGACGTTTACCACCCGCTGAACCTGGGCGCCCACTGAAAAAAATAAATGACAAATCACAAACGTCGGACGATTGCTCCCACACCGAAAGTGCCAGCCAGTCAAGCTCTTGCTGCTCCTCACCAGACTTTGGCAGTGCATCTACAGCACCACAGAGATTGGGGTTCTGCGCTTTCCCTGAACAACAGGGCTTCGACGTTTACCACCAGCTTAACCTGGGCGCCCACTGAAAAAAAACCCCGAAAAATCACGAACGTCGGACGATTGCTCCCACACCGAAAGTGCCAGACAGTCAAGCTCTTGCTGCTCCTCACCAGACTTTGGCAGTGCATCTACAGCACCACAGACATTGGGGTTCTGCGCTTTCCCTGAACAACAGGGCTTCGACGTTTACCACCAGCTGAACCTGGGCGCCCACTGAAAAAAAACCCCGAAAAATCACGAACGTCGGACGATTGCTCCCACACCGAAAGTGCCAGACAGTCAAGCTCTTGCTGCTCCTCACCGGCCACTGGCAGCGCATCTACAGCATCACAGATATCGGGGCTGCGGGCTTTCCGTGACCAACAGGGCTTCGACGTTTACCACCAGCTGAACCTGGGCGCCCACTGAAAGTAAGACCCTAAAAAATCACGAACGTCGGACGATTGCTCCCACACCGCAAGTGCCAGCCAGTCAAGCTCTTGCTGCTCCTCACCGGCCATTCCCAGCGCATCTACAGCACCACAGACATCGCGGCTCCGGGCTTTCCCTGACCAACAGGGCTTCGACATTTACCACCAGCTGCACCTGGTTACCCACTGAAAAAAAACCCTGAAAAATCAAAAACGTCGGACGAATGCTCCCACACCAAAAGTGCCAGCAACTCAAGCTCTTGCTGCTCCTCACCGGCCATTCCCAGCGCATCTACAGCACCACAGACATCGGGGCTCTGGGCTTTCCCTGACCAACAGGCCTTCGACGTTTACCACCAGCTGCACCTGGGCGCCCACTGAAAAAAATAAACGAAAAATCACAAACGTCGGACGATTGCTCCCACACCGAAAGTGCCAGCAACTCAAGCTCCTGCTGCTACTCACCGGACTTTGGCAGTGCATCTACAGCACCACAGACATCGGGGTTCTGCGCTTTCCCTGAACAACAGGGCTTCGACATTTACCACCAGGTGCACCTGGGCGCCCACTGAAAAAAATAAACGAAAAATCACAAACGTCGGACGATTGCTCCCACACCGAAAGTGCCAGCCTGTCAAGCTCTTGCTGCTCCTCACCGGCCATTGGCAGCGCATCTACAGCACCACAGACATCAGGGCTCTGGACTTTCCCTGACGAACACGGCTTTGACGTTTACCACCGGCTGCACCTGGGCGCCGACTGAAAAAGAAAACCCAAAAATCACAAATGTCGGACGATTCCTGCCACACCTTAAATGCCAGCCTGTCAAGCTCTGGCTGCCCCTCACCGCCCATTCCCAGCGCATCTACATCACCACAGACATCGGGGCTCCGGGCTTTCCCTGACCAACAGGGCTTCGACGTTTACCACCAGCTGAACCTGGGCTCCCACTGAAAAGAACCCCCGAAAAATCACGAACATCGGTCGATTGCTCCCACACCGAAAGTGCCAGCAACACAAGCTCTTGCTGCTCCTCACCGGCCATTGGCAGGGCATCTACAGCACCACAGACATCGGGGCTCCGGGCTTTCCCTGACCAACAGGGCTTCGACGTTTACCACCAGCTGAACCTGGGCGCCCAGTGAATAAAAATCCCCAAAAATCACAAACGTCCGACGATTGCTCCCACACCAAAAGTGCCAGCAACACAAGCTCTTGCTGCTCCTCACCGCCCATTGGCAGCGCATCTACAGCACCACAGACATCGGGGCTCCGGGCTTTCCCTGACCAACAGGGCTTAGAAGTTTACTACCAGCTGAACTTGGGCGCCCACTGGAAAAAAAATCCCCAAATATCACAAACGTCGGACGATTGCTCCCACACCGAAAGTGCCAGCCAGTCAAGCTCTTGCTGCTCCTCACCGGCCATTGGCACCGCATCTACAGCACCACAGACATCACGGCTCCGGGCTTTCCCTGACCAACAGGGCTTCGACATTTACCACCAGCTGCACCTGGTTACCCACTGAAAAAAAACCCTGAAAAATCAAAAACGTCGGACGATTGCTCCCACACCAAAAGTGCCAGCCAGTCAAGCTCTTGCTGCTCCTCACCGGCCATGGGCAGTGAATCTACAGCACCACAGACATCCCGGCTCCGGGCTTTCCCTGACGAAGAGGGCTTCGACATTTACCACCAGCTGCACCTGGGCGCCCACTGAAATAAATAAACGAAAAATCACAAACGTCGGACGATTGCTCCCACACCTGAAGTGCCAGCCAGTCAAGCTCTTGCTGCTCCTCACCGGCCATTGGCAGCGCATCTACAGCACCACAGACATCGGGGCTCCGGGCTTTCCCTGACCAACAGGGCTTCGACGTTTACCACCAGCTGCACCTCGGAGCCCGCTGAAAAAAACCCCGAAAAATCACAAACGTCGGACGATTCCTCCCACACCGAAAGTGCCAGCAACTCAAGCTCTTGCTGCTACTCACCGGACTTTGGCAGTGCATCTACAGCACCACAGACATCGGGGTCCTGCGCTTTCCCTGAACAACAGGGCTTCAACGTTTACCACCAGCTGCACCTGGGCGCCCGCTGAAAAAAACCCCGAAAAATCACAAACGTCGGACGATTGCTCCCACACCGAAAGTGCCAGCAACTCAAGCTCTTACTGCTACTCACCGGACTTTGGCAGTGCATCTACAGCACCACAGACATTGGGGTTCTGCGCTTTCCCTGAACAACAGGGCTTCAGCGTTTACCACCAGCTGCACCTGGGCGCCCACTGAAAAAAGTAAACGAAAAATCACGAACATCGCACGATTGCTCCCACACCGAAAGTGCCAGCCAGTCAAGCTCTTGCTGCTCCTCACCGGCCATGGGCAGCGCATCTACAGCACCACAGACATCGGGGCTCCGGGCTTTCCCTGACCAACCGGGCTTCGACATTTACCACCAGCTGCACCTGGGTGCCCCCTGAAAAAAAAAACCCCAAAAATCACAAATATCGGACGATTTCTGCCACACCTTAAATGCCAGCCTGTCAAGCTCTTGCTGCTCCTCACCGGCCATTGGCAGCGCATCTACAGCACCACAGACATCGGGGCTCCGGGCTTTCCCAGACCAACAGGGCTTCGACATTTACCACCAGCTGCACCTGGGCGCCCACTGAAATTAAAACCACGAAAAATCACGAACGTCGGACGATTGCTCCCACACCAAAAGTCCCAGTCAGTCAAGCTCTTGCTGCTACTCACGGGCCATGGGCAGCGCATCTACAGCACCACAGACATCGGGGCTCCGGGCTTTCCCTGACCAACAGGGCTTCGACATTTACCACCAGCTGCACCTGGGTGCCCCCTGAAAAAAAAACCCCAAAAATCACAAATGTCGGACGATTCCTGTCACACCTTAAATGCCAGCCTGTCAAGCTCTTGCTGCTCCTCACCCGCCATTGGAGGCGCATCTACAGCACCACAGACATCGTGGCTCCGGGCTTTCCCTGACCAACAGGGCTTCAACGTTTACCACCAGCTGCACCTGGGCGCCCACTGAAAAAAATAAACGAAAAATCACGAACATCGCACGATTGCTCCCACACCGAAAGTGCCAGCAACTCAAGCTCTTGCTGCTACTCACCTCCCATTCCCAGCGCATCTACAGCACCACAGACATCGGGGCTCCGGGCTTTCCCTGACGAACAGGGCTTCGACGTTTACCACCAGCTGAACCTGGGCGCGCACTGGAAAAAAAACCCGAAAAATCACGAACGTCGGACGATTGTTCCCACATTGAAAGTGCCAGCCAGTCAAGCTCTTGCTGCTATTCACCGGCCATTGGCAGCGCATCTACAGCACCACAGACATCGGGGCTCCGGGCTTTCCCTGACCAACAGGGCTTCGACGTTTACCACCCGCTGCACCTGGGCTCCCACTGAAAAGAACACCGAAAAATCACAAACGTCGGACGATTGCTCGCACACCGAAAGTGCCAGCCAGTCAAGCTCTTGCTGCTCCTCACCGCCCATTGGCAGCGCATCTACAGCACCACAGACATCGGAGCTCCGGGCTTTCCATGACGAACCAGGCTTCGACATTTACCACCAGCTGCACCTGGGCTCCCACTGAAAAGAACCCCCGAAAAATCACGAACATCGGACGATTGCTCCCACACCGAAAGTGCCAGCAACACAAGCTCTTGCTGCTCCTCACCGGCCGTTCCCAGCACATCTACAGCACCACAGACATCGGGGCTCCGGGCTTTCCCTGACCAACAGGGCTTCGACGTTTACCACCAGCTGAACCTGGGCGCCCACTGAAAAAAATAAACGAAAAATCACGAAGATCAGACGATTGATCCCACAACGAAAGTGCCAGCCAGTCAAGCTCTTGCTGCTCCTCACCGCCCATTCCCAGCGCATCTACAGCACCACAGACATCGGGGCTCCGGGCTTTCCCTGACCAACAGGGCTTCGACATTTACCACCAGCTGCACCTGGGCGCACACTGAAATAAAACCCCGAAAAATCACGAACGTCGGACGATTGCTCCCACAACGAAAGTGCCAGGAACTCAAGCTCTTGCTGCTACTCACCGCCCATTGGCAGCGCATCTACAGCACCACAGACATCGGGGCTCCGGGCTTTCCCTGACCAACAGGGCTTCGACGTTTACCACCAGCTGCACCTGGGCGCCCACTGAAAAAAACCCCGAAAACTCACGAACGTCGGACGATTCCTCCCACACCGAAAGTGCCAGCATGTCAGCCTCTTGCTGCTCCTCACCGGCCATTGGCAGCGCATCTACAGCACCACAGACATCGGGGCTCCGGGCTTTCCCTGACCAACAGGGCTTCGACGTTTACCACCAGCTGAACCTGGGCGCCCACTGAAAAAAAACCCCGAAAAATCACGAACGTCGGACGATTGCTCCAACACCGAAAGTGCCAGCCTGTCAAGCTGTAGCTACTCCTCACCAGCCATTGCCAGCGCATCTACAGCACCACTGACATCGGGGCTCTGGACTTTCCTTGACGAACAGGGCTTCGACGTTTACCACCAGCTGCACCTGGGCGCCCACTGAAAAGAACCCCCAAAAAATCACGAACATCGGTCGATTGCTCACACACCGAAAGTGCCAGCAACACAAGTTCTTGCTGCTTCTCACCGGCCATTCCCAGCGCATCTACAGCACCACAGACATCGGGGCTCCGGGCTTTCCCTGACCAACAGGGCTTCGACGTTTACCACCAGCTGCAACTGGGCGCCAACTGAAATAAAACCCCGAAAAATCACGAACGTCGGACGATTCCTCCCACACTGAAAGTGCCAGCAACTCAAGCTCTTGCTGCTACACACCGGACTTTGGCAGTGCATCTACAGCACCACAGACATCGGGGTTCTGCGCTTTCCCTGACCAACAGGGCTTCGACGTTTACCACCAGCTGCACCTGGGTGCCCACTGAAAAAAACCGCGAAAAATCACAAACGTCGGACTATTGCTCCCACACTGAAAGTGCCAGCCAGTCAAGCTCTTGCTGCTCCTCACCGGCCATTGGCAGCGCATCTACAGCACCACAGACATCACGGCTC
Organism: Chlamydotis macqueenii; assembly: GCF_036417535.1. Taxonomy (NCBI): domain Eukaryota; kingdom Metazoa; phylum Chordata; class Aves; order Otidiformes; family Otididae; genus Chlamydotis; species Chlamydotis macqueenii. Next base: position 92,744 of record NW_028239246.1, read on the forward strand.
TGGGCTTTCCCTGACCAACAGGCCTTCGACATTTACCACCAGCTGCACCTAGTTGGCCACTGAAAAAAAACCCTGAAAAATCGAAAACGTCGGACAATTGATCCCACACCCAAAGTGCCAGCCAGAAAAGCTCTTGCAGTTCCTCACCGGCCACTGGTAGCTCATGTACAGCACTACAGACATCGGAGCTCCGGGCTTTCCCTGACCAACAGGGCTTCGACGTTTACCACTCGCTGCACCTAGGCTCCCACTGAAAAGAACCCCGAAATATCACGAACGTCGGACGATTGCACCCACACCGAAAGTGCCAGCAACACAAGCTCTTGCTGCTCCTCACCGGCCATTCCCAGCGCATCTACAGCACCACAGACATCGGGGCTCCGGGCTTTCCCTGACCAACAGGGCTTCGATGTTTACCACCAGCTGCACCTGGGCGCCCACTGAAATAAAACCCTGAAAAATCACGAACGTCGGACGATTCCTCCCACACCGAAAGTGCCAGCCAGTCAAGCTCTTGCTGCTACTCACCGGACTTTGGCAGTGCATCTACAGCACCACAGACATCGGGGTTCTGCGCGTTCCCTGACCAACAGGGCTTCGACGTTTACCACCAGCTGAACCTGGGCGCCCACTGAAAAAAATAAAAGAAAAATCACGAACATCGGACAATTGCTCCCACACCAAAAGTGCCAGCCAGTCAAGCTCTTGCTGCTCCTCACCGGCCATTCCCAGCGCATCTACAGCACCACAGACATCAGGGCTCTGGACTTTCCCTGACGAACAGGGCTTCGACGTTTACCACCAGCTGCACCTGGTTACCCACTGAAAAAAAACCCTGAAAAATCACGAACGTCGGACGATTGCTCCCACACCAAAAGTGCCAGCCAGCCAAGCTCTTGCTGCTACTCACCGCCCATTGGCAGCGCATCTACAGCACCACAGGTATCGGGGCTGTGGGCTTTCCCTGACCAACAGGGCTTCGACGTTTACCACTCGCTGCACCTGGGCTCCCACTGAAAAGAACCCCGAAAAATCACGAACGTCGGACGATTGCACCCACACCGAAAGTGCCAGCAACACAAGCTCCTGCTGTTCCTCACCGCCCATTGGCAGGGCATCTACAGCACCACAGACATCGGGGCTCCGGGCTTTCCCTGACAAACAGGGCTTCGACGTTTACCACCAGCTGCACCTGGGCGCCCACTGGAAAAAAAACCCGAAAAATCACGAACGTCAGACGATTGCTCCCACACCGAAAGTGCCAACAACTCAAGCTCTTGCTGCTCCTCACCGGACTTTGGCAGCGCATCTACAGCACCACAGACATCGGGGCTCCGGCTTTCCCTGACCAACAGGGCTTCGACGTTTACCACCAGCTGCACCTGGGCGCCCACTGAAAAAAATAAACGAAAAATCACGAACGTCGGACGATTGCTCCCACACCGAAAGTGCCAGCATGTCAGCCTCTTGCTGCTCCTCACCGACCATTGGCAGCGCATCTACAGCACCACAGACATCGGGGCTCCGGGCTTTCCCTGACCAACAGGGCTTCGACATTTACCACCAGCTGCACCTGGGCGCCCACTGAAATAAAACTCCGAAAAATCACGAACGTCGGACGATTGCTCCCACAACGAAAGTGCCAGCAACTCAAGCTCTTGCTGCTACTCACCAGACTTTGGCAGTGCATCTACAGCACCACATACATTGGGGTTCTGCGCTTTCCCTGACCAACAGGGCTTCGACGTTTACCACCAGCTGAACCTGGGCGCACACTGAAAAAAATAAACTAAAAATCACGAACATCGGACGATTGCTCCCACACCGAAAGTGCCAGACAGTCAAGCTCTTGCTGCTCCTCACCGGCCATTCCCAGCGCATCTACAGCATCACAGATATCGGGGCTCCGGGCTTTCCGTGACCAACAGGGCTTCGACGTTTACCACCAGCTGCACCTGTGCGCCCACTGAAAGTAAAACCCCGAAAAATCACGAACGTTGGACGATTGCTCCCACAACGAAAGTGCCAGCCAGCCAAGCTCCTGCTGCTCCTCAACGGCCATTGGCACCGCATCTACAGCACCACAGACATCGTGGCTCCGGGCTTTCCCTGACCAACAGGCCTTCGACATTTACCACCAGCTGCACCTGGGCGCCCACTGAAAAAAAACCCTGAAAAATGACGAACGTCGGACGATTGCTCCCACACCAAAAGTGCCAGCCAGTCAAGCTCTTGCTGCTCCTCACCGGACAGTGGCAGTGCATCTACAGCACCACAGACATTGGGGCTCCGGGCTTTCCCTGACCAACAGGCCTTCGACGTTTACCACTCGCTGAACCTGGGCTCCCACTGAAAAGAACCCCGAAAAATCACGAACGTCGGACGATTGCTCCCACACCAAAAGTGCCAGCCAGTCAAGCTCTTGCTGCTGAACACCGGCCATTCCCAGCGCATCTACATCACCACAGACATCGGGGCTCCGGGCTTTCCCTGACCAACAGGTCTTAGAAGTTTACCACCAGCTGAACCTGGGCGCCCACTGAAATAAAACCCCGAAAAATCACGAACGTCCGACGATTGCGCCCACACCCAAAGTGTCAGCCAGTCAAGCTCTTGCTGCTGCTCACCGGACTTTGGCAGTGCATCTACAGCACCACAGACATCGGGGCTCCGGGCTTTCCCTGACGAACAGGGCTTCGACGTTTACCACCAGCTGAACCTGGGCGCCCACTGGAAAAAAAACCCGAAAAATCACGAACGTCGGACGATTGTTCCCACATTGAAAGTGCCAGCCAGTCAAGCTCTTGCTGCTCCTCACCGGACTTTGGCAGCGCATCTACAGCACCACAGACATCGCGGCTCCGGGCTTTCCCTGACCATCAGGGCTTCGACATTTACCACCAGCTGCACCTGGGCGCCCACTGAAATAAAACCCCGAAAAATCACAAACGTCGGACGATTGCTCCCACAACGAAAGTGCCAGCAACTCAAGCTCTTGCTGCTCCTCACCGGAGAGTGGCAGCGCATCTACAGCACCACAGACATCGGGGCTCCGGGCTTTCCCTGACCAACAGGGCTTCGACGTTTACCACCAGCTGCACGTGGGCGCCCACTGAAAAAAATAAACGAAAAATCATGAATATCGGACGATTGCTCCCACACCGAAACTGCGAGCAACTCAAGCTCTTGCTGCTCCTCACCGCCCATTCCCAGCGCATCTACAGCACCACAGACATCGCGGCTCCGGGCTTTCCCTCACCAACAGGGCTTCGACATTTACCACCAGCTGCACCTGGTTACCCACTGAAAAAAAACCCTGAAAAATCAAAAACGTCAGACGATTCGTCCCACACTGAAAGTGCCAGCAACTCAAGCTCTTGCTGCTCCTCACCGGCCATTGGCAGCGCATCTACAGCACCACAGACATCGGGGCTCCGGGCTTTCCCTGACCAACAGGGCTTCGACATTTACCACCAGCTGCACCTGGGCGCCCACTGAAATGAAACTCCGAAAAATCACGAACGTCGGACGATTGCTCCCACAACGAAAGTGCCAGCAACTCAAGGTCCTGCTGCTACTCACCGGACTTTGGCAGCGCATCTACAGCACCACAGACATCAGGGCTCTGGGCTTTCCCTGACCAACAGGGCTTCGACGTTTACCACCCGCTGAACCTGGGCGCCCACTGAAAAAAATTAAAGAAAAATCACGAACGTCGGACGATTGCTCCCACAGCAAAAGTGCCAGCCAATGAAGCTCTTGCTGCTCCTCACCAGACTTTGGCAGTGCATCTACAGCACCACAGACATTGGGGTTCTGCGCTTTCCCTGAACAACAGGGCTTCGACGTTTACCACCAGCTTAACCTGGGCGCCCACTGAAAAAAAACCCCGAAAAATCACGAACGTCGGACGATTGCTCCCACACCGAAAGTGCCAGACAGTCAAGCTCTTGCTGCTCCTCACCAGACTTTGGCAGTGCATCTACAGCACCACAGACATTGGGGTTCTGCGCTTTCCCTGAACAACAGGGCTTCGACGTTTACCACCAGCTGAACCTGGGCGCCCACTGAAAAAAAACCCCGAAAAATCACGAACGTCGGACGATTGCTCCCACACCGAAAGTGCCAGCCAGTCAAGCTCTTGCTGCTCCTCACCGGACTTTGGCAGCGCATCTACAGCACCACAGACATTTGGCCTCCTGGCATTCCCTGACCAACAGGGCTTCGACGTTTACCACCAGCTGCACCTGGGCGCCCACTGAAAAAGAAAACCCAAAAATCACAAATGTCGGACGATTCCTGCCACACCTTAAATGCCAGCCTGTCAAGCTCTGGCTGCCCCTCACCGCCCATTCCCAGCGCATCTACAGCACCACAGACATCGGGGCTCCGGGCTTTCCCTGACCAACAGGGCTTCGACGTTTACCACCAGCTGAACCTGGGCTCCCACTGAAAAGAACCCCCGAAAAATCACGAACATCGGTCGATTGCTCCCACACCGAAAGTGCCAGCAACACAAGCTCTTGCTGCTCCTCACCGGCCGTTCCCAGCGCATCTACAGCACCACAGACATCGGGGCTCCGGGCTTTCCCTGACCAACAGGGCTTCGACGTTTACCACCAGCTGAACCTGGGCGCCCAGTGAATAAAAATCCCCAAAAATCACAAACGTCCGACGATTGCTCCCACACCAAAAGTGCCAGCAACACAAGCTCTTGCTGCTCCTCACCGGCCATTGGCAGCGCATCTACAGCACCACAGACATCGGGGCTCCGGGCTTTCCCTGACCAACAGGGCTTAGAAGTTTACTACCAGCTGAACTTGGGCGCCCACTGGAAAAAAAATCCCCAAATATCACAAACGTCGGACGATTGCTCCCACACCGAAAGTGCCAGCCAGTCAAGCTCTTGCTGCTCCTCACCGGCCATTGGCACCGCATCTACAGCACCACAGACATCACGGCTCCGGGCTTTCCCTGACCAACAGGGCTTCGACATTTACCACCAGCTGCACCTGGTTACCCACTGAAAAAAAACCCTGAAAAATCAAAAACGTCGGACGATTGCTCCCACACCAAAAGTGCCAGCCAGTCAAGCTCTTGCTGCTCCTCACCGGCCATGGGCAGTGAATCTACAGCACCACAGACATCCCGGCTCCGGGCTTTCCCTGACGAACAGGGCTTCGACATTTACCACCAGCTGCACCTGGGCGCCCACTGAAATAAATAAACGAAAAATCACAAACGTCGGACGATTGCTCCCACACCTGAAGTGCCAGCCAGTCAAGCTCTTGCTGCTCCTCACCGGCCATTGGCAGCGCATCTACAGCACCACAGACATCGGGGCTCCGGGCTTTCCCTGACCAACAGGGCTTCGACGTTTACCACCAGCTGCACCTCGGAGCCCGCTGAAAAAAACCCCGAAAAATCACAAACGTCGGACGATTGCTCCCACACCGAAAGTGCCAGCAACTCAAGCTCTTGCTGCTACTCACCGGACTTTGGCAGTGCATCTACAGCACCACAGACATCGGGGTCCTGCGCTTTCCCTGAACAACAGGGCTTCAACGTTTACCACCAGCTGCACCTGGGCGCCCGCTGAAAAAAACCCCGAAAAATCACAAACGTCGGACGATTGCACCCAAACCGAAATTGCCAGCAACACAATCTCTTGCTGCTCCTCACCGGCCATTCCCAGCGCATCTACAGCACCACAGACATCGGGGCTCCGGGCTTTCCCTGACCAACAGGGCTTCGACGTTTACCACCAGCTGAACCTGGGCGCCCACTGGAAAAAAAACCCAAAAAATCACGAACGTCGGACGATTGTTCCCACATTGAAAGTGCCAGCCAGTCAAGCTCTTGCTGCTCCTCACCGGGCATTGGCAGCGCATCTACAGCACCACAGACATCGGGGCTCCGGGCTTTCCCTGACCAACTGGGCTTCGACGTTTACCACCAGCTGCACCTGGGCGCCCACTGAAAAAAATAAACGAAAAATCACGAACATCGGACGATTGCTCCCACACCAAAAGTGCCAGCCTGTCAAGCTCTTGCTGCTACTCACCGGCCATTGGCAGGGAATCTACAGCACCACAGACATCGGGGCTCCGAGCTTTCCCTGACCAACAGGGCTTCAACGTTTACCACCAGCTGCACCTGGGCGCCCACTGAAATAAAACCCCGAAAAATCACGAACGTCGGACGATTGCTCCCACACTGAAAGTGCCAGCAACTCAAGCTCTTGCTGCTACTCACCAGACTTTGGCAGTGCATCTACAGCACCACAGACATCGGGGCTCCGGGCTTTCCCTGACCAACTGGGCTTCGACGTTTACCACCAGCTGAACCTGGGCGCCCACTGAAATAAAACCCCCAAAAAACACAAACGTCGGACTATTGCTCCCACACTGAAAGTGCCAGCCAGTCAAGCTCTTGCTGCTCCTCACCGCCCATTCCGAACGCATCTACAGCACCACAGACATCGGGGCTCCGGGCTTTCCCTGACCAACAGGGCTTCGACGTTTACCACCCGCTGCACCTGGGCGCCCACTGAAAAAAATAAACGAAAAATCACAAACGTCGGACGATTGCTCCCACACCGAAAGTGCCAGCAACTCAAGCTCTTGCTGCTCCTCACCGGCCATTGGAGGCGCATCTACAGCACCACAGACATCGGGGCTCCGGGCTTTCCCTGACGAACAGGGCTTCGACATTTACCACCAGCTGCACCTGGGCGCCCACTGAAAAAAATAAACGAAAAATCACGAACATCGCACGATTGCTCCCACACCGAAAGTACCAGCCAGTCAAGCTCTTGCTGCTCATCACCGGCCATTCCCAGCGCATCTACAGCACCACAGACATCGGGGCTCCGGGCTATCCCTGACCAACAGGGCTTCGACATTTACCACCAGCTGCACCTGGGCGCCCACTGAAATAAAACCCCGAAAAATCTCGAACGTCGGACGATTGCTCCCACACCAAAAGTGCCAGCCAGTCAAGCTCTTGCTGCTCCTCACCGGACAGTGGCAGTGCATCTACAGCACCACAGACATCCCGGCTCCGGGCTTTCCCTGACCAACAGGGCTTCAACGTTTACCACCAGCTGCAACTGGGCGCCCACTGAAAAAAATAAACGAAAAATCACGAACATCGCACGATTGCTCCCACACCAAAAGTGCCAGCCAGTCAAGCTCTTGCTGCTCCTCACCGGACAGTGGCAGTGCATCTACAGCACCACAGACATCGGGGCTCCGGGCTTTCCCTGACCAACAGGGCTTCGACGTTTACCACCAGCTGCACCTGGGTGCCGCCTGAAAAAAAAACTCCAAAAATCACAAATGTCGGACGATTCCTACCACACCTTAAATGCCAGCCTGTCAAGCTCTTGCTGCTACTCACCGGACATTCCCAGCGCATCTATAGCACCACAGACATCAGGGCTCTGGAATTTCCCTGACGAACAGGGCTTCGACGTTTACCACCAGCTGCACCTGGGCGCCCACTGAAAAAAAAACCGCAAAAATCACGAACGTCGGACGATTGCACCCACAACGAAAGTGCCAGCATGTGAGCCTCTTGCTGCTCCTCACCGGCTATTGGCAGCGCATCTACAACACCACAGACATCGGGGCTCTGCGCTTTCCCTGACCAACAGGCCTTCGACGTTTACCACCAGTTGAACCTGGGCGCCCACTGAAAAAAATAAACGAAAAATCACGAACGTCGGACGATTGCTCCCACACCGAAAGTGCCAGCAAGTCAAGCTCTTGCTGCTCCTCATCGCCCATTGGCAGCGCATCTACAGCACCACAGACATCGGGGCTCCGGGCTTTCCCTGACCAACAGGGCTTCGACATTTACCACCAGCTGCACCTGGGTGCCCCCTGAAAAAAAAACCCCAAAAAACACAAATGTCGGACGATTCCTGCCACACCTTAAATGCCAGCCAGTCAAGCTCTTGCTGCTCATCACCGGCCATTCCCAGCGCATCTACAGCACCACAGACATCAGGGCTCTGGACTTTCCCTGACCAACAGGGCTTCGACATTTACCACCAGCTGAACCTGGGCTCCCACTGAAAAAAAACCCTGAAAAATCAAAAACGTCGGACGATTGCTCCCACACCGAAAGTGCCAGCCTGTCAAGCTCTTGCTGCTCCTCACCGCCCATTCCCAGCGCATCTACAGCACCACAGACATCGGGGCTCCGGGCTTTCCCTGACCAACAGGGCTTCGACGTTTACCACTCGCTGCAGCTGGGCTCCCACTGAAAAGAACCCCGAAAAATCACGAACGTCGGACGATTGCTCCCACACCGAAAGTGCCAGCCTGTCAAGCTCTTGCTGCTCCTCACCGGACTTTGGCAGTGCATCTACAGCACCACAGACATCGGGGCTCCGGGCTTTCCCTGACCAACAGGGCTTCGACATTTACCACCAGCTGCACCTGGGTGCCCCCTGAAAAAAAAACCCCAAAAATCACGAACGTCGGACGATTGCTCCCACACCAAAAGTGCCAGCCAGTCAAGCTCATGCTGCTTCTAACCAGCCATTCCCAGCGCATCTACAGCGCCACAGACATCGGGGCTCCGGGCTTTCCCTGACCAACAGGGCTTCGACGTTTACCACCAGCTGCAGCTGGGCGCCCACTGAAATAAAACCCCGAAAAATCACGAACGTCGGACGATTGCTCCCACAACGAAAGTGCCAGCCAGTCAAGCTCTTGCTGCTCCTCACCGGCCATTCCCAGCGCATCTACAGCACCACAGACATCGGGGCTCCGGGCTTTCCCTGACCAACAGGGCTTCGACGTTTACCACCAGCTGCACATGGGCGCCCACTAAAAAAAATAAACGAAATATCACGAACATCAGACGATTCCTGCCACACCTTAAATGCCAGCCAGTCAAGCTCATGCTGCTTCTCACCAGCCGTTCCCAGCGCATCTACAGCACCACAGACATCGGGGCTCCGGGCTTTCCCTGACCAACAGGGCTTCGACGTTTACCACCAGCTGCACCTGGGCGCCCACTGAAATAAAACCCCGAAAAATCACGAACGTCGGACAATTGCTCCCACACCGAAAGTGCCAGACAGTCAACCTCTAGCTGCTCCTCACCGGGCATTACCAGCGCATCTACAGCACCACAGACATCGCGGCTCCGGGCTTTCCCTGACCAACAGGGCTTCGACATTTACCACCAGCTGCACATGGGCGCCCACTGAAAAAAAAACCCTAAAAAATCAAAAACGTCGGACAATTGCTCCCACACCGAAAGTGCCAGCCTGTCAAGCTCTTGCTGCTCCTCCCCAGCCATTGGCAGCGCATCTACAGCACCACAGACATCGGGGCTCCGGGCTTTCCCTGACCAACAGGGCTTCGACGTTTACCACCAGCTGAACCTGGGCGCCCACTGAAAAGAACCCCGAAAAATCACGAACGTCGGACGATTGCTCCCACACCGAAATTGCCAGCCAGTCAAGCTGTAGGTGCTCCTCACCTTCCATTCCCAGCGCATCTACAGCACCACAGACATCGGGGCTCCGGGCGTTCCCTGACCAACAGGGCTTAGAAGTTTATTACCAGCTGAACCTAGGCGCCCACTGGAAAAAAAATCCCCAAATATCATGAACGTCGGACGATTGCTCTCACACCAAAAGTGCCAGCCACTCAAGCTCTTGCTACCCCTCACCGGCCATTCCCAGCGCATCTACAGCACCACAGACATCGGGGCTCCGGGCTTTCCCTGACGAACAGGGCTTCGACGTTTACCACCAGCTGAACCTGGGCGCCCACTGAAATAAAACCCCGAAAAATCACGAACGTCGGACGATTGCTCCCACACCAAAAGTGCCAGCAACTCAAGCTCTTGCTACCCCTCACCGGCCATTCCCAGCGCATCTACAGCACCACAGACATCGGGGATCCGGGCTTTCCCTGACCAACAGGGCTTCGACGTTTACCACCAGTTGCACCTGGGCACCCACTGAAAAAAAAAACCCCCAAAATCACAAACATCAGACGATTGCTCCCACACCGAAAGTGCCAGCCAGTCAAGCTCTTTGTGCTCCTCACCGGCCATTGGCGGCGCATCTACAGCACCACAGACATCGGGGCTCCGGGCTTTCGCTGACAAACAGGGGTTCGACGTTTACCACCAGCTGCACATGGGCGCCCACTGAAAAAAAACCCCGAAAAATCACAAATGTTGGACGATTCCTGCCACACCTTAAATGCCAGCCTGTCAAGCTCTTGCTGCTCCTCACCGCCCATTCCCAGCGCATCTACAGCACCACAGACATCAGGGCTCTGGACTTTCCCTGACCAACAGGGCTTTGACTGTTACCACCAGCTGCACCTGGGCTCCCACTGAAAAAAAACCCCGAATAATCACAAACGTCGGACGATTGCTCCCACACCAAAAGTGCCAGCCAGTCAAGCTCTTGCTGCTCCTCACCGGCCATTGGCAGCGCATCTACAGCACCACAGACATCGGGGCTCTGGGGTTTCCCTGACCAAAAGGGCTTCGACGTTTACCACCAGGTGTACCTGATCGCCCACTGAAAAAATACACCGAAAAATCACGAACGTCGGACGATTGCTCCCACACCGAATGTGCCAGCCAGTCAAGCTCTTGCTGCTCCTCACCGGCCATTGGCAGCGCATCTACAGCACCACAGACATCGGGGCTCCGGGCTTTCCCTGACCAACAGGCCTTCGACATTTACCACCAGCTGCACCTGGGCGCCCACTGAAAAAAAACCCTGAAAAATGACGAACGTCGGACGATTGCTCCCACACCAAAAGTGCCAGACAGTCAAGCTCTTGCTGCTCCTCACCGCCCATTCCCAGCGCATCTACAGCACCACAGACATCGGGGCTCCGGGCTTTCCCTGACGAACAGGGCTTCGACGTTTACCACCAGCTGAACCTGGGCGCCCACTGGAAAAAAAACCCGAAAAATCACGAACGTCGGACGATTGTTCCCACATTGAAAGTGCCAGCCAGTCAAGCTCTTGCTGCTCCTCACCGGAGAGTGGCAGCGCATCTACAGCACCACAGACATCGGGGCTCCGGGCTTTCCCTGACCAACAGGGCTTCGACATTTACCACCAGCTGCACCTGGGCTCCCACTGAAATAAAACCCCGAAAAATCACGAACGTCGGACGATTGCTCCCACAACGAAAGTGCCAGCAACTCAAGCTCTTGCTGCTACTCACCGGACTTTGGCAGTGCATCTACAGCACCACAGACATCGGGGCTCCGGGCTTTCCCTGACCAACAGGGCTTCAACGTTTACCACCAGCTGCACCTGGGCGCCCACTGAAAGTAAAACCCCGAAAAATCACGAACATCGGACGATTGCTCCCACACCGAAAGTGCCAGCAACACAAGCTCTTGCTGCTCCTCACCGCCCATTCCCAGCGCATCTACAGCACCACAGACATCGCGGCTCCGGGCTTTCCCTGACCAACAGGGCTTCGACATTTACCACCAGCTGCACCTAGTTGGTCACTGAAAAAAAAACCTGAAAAATCAAAAACGTCGGACAATTGATCCCACACCGAAAGTGCCAGCCAGTCAAGCTCTTGCTGCTCCTCACCGGCCACTGGCAGCTCATCTACAGCACCACAGACATCGGGGCTCCGGGCTTTCCCTGACCAACAGGGCTTCGACGTTTACCACCAGCTGAACCTGGGCGCCCACTACAAAAAAAACCCAAAAAATCACGAACGTCGGACGATTGTTCCCACATTGAAAGTGCCAGCCAGTCAAGCTCTTGCTGCTCCTCACCGGCCATTCCCAGCGCATCTACAGCACCACAGACATCGGGGCTCCGGGCTTTCCCTGACCATCAGGGCTTCGACATTTACCACCAGCTGCACTTGGGCGCCCACTGAAATAAAACCCCGAAAAATCACGAACGTCGGACGATTGCTCCCACAACAAAAGTGCCAGCAACTCAAGCTCTTGCTGCTACTCACCGGACTTTGGCAGTGCATCTACAGCACCACAGACATCAGGGTTCTGCGCTTTCCCTGACCAACAGGGCTTTGACGTTTACCACCAGGTGCACCTGGGCGCCCACTGAAATAAATAAACGAAAAATCACGAACGTCGGACGATTGCTCCCACAACGAAAGTGCCAGCAACTCAAGCTCTTGCTGCTACTCACCGGACTTTGGCAATGCATCTACAGCACCACAGACATCGGGGTTCTGCGCTTTCCCTGACCAACAGGGCTTCGACGTTTACCACTCGCTGCACCTGGGCTCCCACTGAAAAGAACCCCGAAAAATCACGAACGTCGGACGATTGCTCCCACACCGAAAGTGCCAGCAACACAAGCTCTTGCTGCTCCTCACCGGACTTTGGCAGCGCATCTACAGCACCACAGACATCGGGGCTCCGGGCTTTCCCTGACCAACAGGGCTTCGACGTTTACCACCAGCTGAACCTTGGCGCCCACTGAAATAAAACCCCCAAAAATCACGAACATCGGACGATTGCTCCCACACTGAAAGTGCCAGCCTGTCAAGCTCTTGCTGCTCCTCACCGGCCATTCCCAGCGCATCTACATCACCACAGACATCGGGGCTCCGGGCTTTCCCTGACCAACAGGGCTTCGACATTTACCACCAGCTGCACCTGGGCGCCCACTGAAATAAAACCCCGAAAAATCACGAACGTCGGACGATTGCTCCCACAACGAAAGTGCCAGCAACTCAAGCTCTTGCTGCTACTCACCGGACTTTGGCAGTGCATCTACAGCACCACAGACATCGGGGCTCCGGGCTTTCCCTGACCAAGAGGGCTTCGACATTTACCACCCGCTGCACCTGGGTGCCCACTGAAAAAAAGCCCGAAAAATCACAAACGTCGGACTATTGCTCCCACACTGAAAGTGCCAGCCAGTCAAGCTCTTGCTGCTCCTCACCGGACTTCGGCAGCGCATCTACAGCACCACAGACATCGCGGCTCTGGGCTTTCCCTGACCAACAGGCCTTCGACATTTACCACCAGCTGCACCTAGTTGGCCACTGAAAAAAAACCCTGAAAAATCAAAAACGTCAGACAATTGATCCCACACCGAAAGTGCCAGCCAGTCAAGCTCTTGCAGTTCCTCACCGGCCACTGGCAGCTCATCTACAGCACCACAGACATCGGGGCTCCGGGCTTTCCCTGACCAACAGGGCTTCGACGTTTACCACCAGCTGAACCTGGGCGCCCACTGAAAAAAAACCCCGAAAAATCACAAACGTCGGACGATTGCTCCCACACCGAAAGTCCCAGCCAGTCAAGCTCTTGCTGCTCCTCACCGGCCATTGGCAGCGCATCTACAGCACCACAGACATCGGGGCTCCGGGCTTTCCGTGACCAACAGGGCTTCGACGTTTACCACCAGCTGCACCTGGGCGCCCACTGAAAAAAAACCCCGAAAAATCACGAACGTCGGACGATTGATCCCACACCGAAAGTCCCAGCCAGTCAAGCTCTTGCTGCTCCTCACCGGCCATTCCCAGCGCATCTACAGCACCACAGACATCGGGGCTCCGGGCTTTCCCTGACGAACCGGGCTTCGACATTTACCACCAGCTGCACCTGGGTGCCCCCTGAAAAAAAAACCCCAACAATCACAAATGTCGGACGATTCCTGCCACACTTTAAATGCCAGCCTCTCAACCTCTTGCTGCTCCTCACCGGCCGTTCCCAGTGCATCTACAACACCACAGACATCGGGGCTCCGGGCGTTCCCTGACCAACAGGGCTTCGACGTTTACCACCAGCTGCACCTGGGCGCCCACTGAAAAAAATAAACGAAAAATCACGAACATCGCACGATTGCTCCCACACCAAAAGTGCCAGCCAGTCAAGCTCTTGCTGCTCCTCACCGGCCATTCCCAGCGCATCTACAGCACCACAGACATCGGGGCTCCGGGCTTTCCCTGACCAACAGGGCTTCGACGTTTACCACCAGCTGCACCTGGGCGCCCACTGAAAAAAATAAACGAAAAATCACGAACATCGCACGATTGCTCCCACACCAAAAGTGCCAGCCAGTCAAGCTCTTGCTGCTCCTCACCGGCCATTCCCAGCGCATCTACAGCACCACAGACATCGGGGCTCCGGGCTTTCCCTGACCAAGAGGGCTTCGACATTTACCACCAGCTGCACCTAGTTGGCCACTGAAAAAAAACCCTGAAAAATCAAAAACGTCGGACGATTGCTCCCACACCGAAAGTGCCAGCCAGTCAAGCTCTTGCTGCTCCTCACCGGCCATTCCCAGCGCATCTACAGCACCACAGACATCGGGGCTCCGAGCTTTCCCTGACCAACAGGGCTTCGACCTTTACCACCAGCTGCACCTGGGCGCCCAGTGAAATAAAAATCCCCTAAAATCACAAACGTCCTACGATTGCTCCCACACCAAAAGTGCCAGCCAGTCAAGCTCTTGCTGTTCCTCACCGACAGTGGCAGTGCATCTACAGCACCACAAACATCGGGGTTCTGCGCTTTCCCTGACCAACAGGGCCTCCTGCCCCACAACTGGGCCTTCTACACCCCCAAAATGGCGTCGTGCCCCCCAAAATGCGCTCTCGCCCCTGAAAGTGGCCTCCTGCCCCATGACTGGGCCTTCTACACCCCCAAAATGGCGTCGTGCCCCCCAAAATGCGCTCTCACCCCCGAAAGTGGCCTCCTGCCCCACAACTGGGCCTTCTACCCCA